>NC_000087.7:43392066-43692066 GCF_000001635.26 Mus musculus
CAGGGAAATGCAAATCAAAACAACCCTGAGATTCCACCTCACACAAGTCAGAATGGCTAAGATGAAAAATTCAGGTGACAGCAGATGCTGGCGCGGATGTGGAGAAACAGGAACACTCCTCCGTTGTTGGTGGGATTGTAAGCTTGTACAACCACTCTGGAAATCAGTCTGGCGGATTCTCAGAAAATTGGATATAGTACTACCAGAAGATCCAGCAATACCTCTTCTGGGCATATATCCAGAAGATGCCCCAACCAGTAAGAAGGACACGCATTCCACTATGTTCATAGCAGCCTTATTTATAATAGCCAGAAGCTGGAAAGAACCCAGATGCCCCACAACAGAGGAATGGATACAGGAAATCTGGTGCATTTATACAGTGGAGTACTAGTCAGCTATTTAAGAGAATGAATTTATGAAATTTCTACCCAAACGGATGGACCTTGAGCGCATCATCCTGAGTGAGGTAACCCAATCACAAAGGAACTCTCACAATATGTACTCACTGATAAGAGGATAATTGCCCAGAAACTTAGGATACCCAAGATATAAGATATAATTTGCTAAAAACATTAAATTCAAGAGAACGAAGACCAAAGTGTGGACACTTTGCCCAGTCTTAGAATAGGAAACAAAACACCCATGGAAAGAGATACAGACACAAAATTTGGAAGTGTGATGAAAGGATGGACCATCTAGTGATTGCCATATCCTGAGATCCATCCCATGATCAGCTTCCAAATGCTGACACCATTGCTTACACTAGCAAGATTTTGCTGAAAGGACACAGATATAGCTGTCTCTTGTGAGACTATGCCAGGGCCTAGCAAACACAGAAGTGGATGCTCACAGTCAGCTATTGAATGGACCACAGGGCCCCCAATGGAGGAATTAGGTTAAGAACCCCAGGAACTAAGGGAACTGCAACCCTATAGGTGTAACAACAATATGAACTAACCAGTAACCCGGAGCTCCTGTCTCAAGCTGCATATGTATCAAAAGATGGTCTAGTCGGCCATCACTGCAAAGAGATGCCCATTGGACATGTATACTTTATATGCCCCAGTACAGGGGAACGCCAGGGCCAAAAAGGGGGAGTAGGTGGGTAGGGGAGTGGGGTTGGGTGGGTATGGGGGATTTTGGTATAACATCGAAAATGTAAATGATCTAAATACCTAATAAAAAATGGAAAAAAAATTACACCCTAGATTTGTGCAGCCATGAGGTCCACTGGTAAACTGTGGATAGAGATCTATGGTAGAGCTATTGGATTATGTAAGGGGAGGCTTAAATAAAACTGAGAGAGTCGCAGTCTCATGTGATATAAGCTGGCTTTTGTTTGTGTGTTGGTATTATATAGTATTATAATCCTTACTTGCTTTCGAGACATATTCCACATAGTTCAGACTGTCCTTTATCTCACTTATAGCTCAATATGACTATGAACCACTGATCCTCCTGATTTCATTTTCCAGAACAGCTAGGATTAAAGAGAGGTACCAGCATGCCCTACTTGATGCAGTTTTAGAGATCAAACCCAAGGCTTCTTGAATGAGAATAAAGTACTCTACCAAATCTACTTCGGCAGCTGCAAGCCTTCCTGTTAAGGATAAGTCCAAGACAACATATCTTATTAACACATTATGCCTATGGCTGTAATCATTAAAGTCCTCTGCCGTCTAAATCAATATCAACTTCACACAAGCCAGAGCCATTTGAGAATATTGAATTTCAATTGAGTAAATAACCCCACCAAACTTTTGCCTGGAAAAGGCTTTGTTGAATTTTATTAACTAATGATTGCTATGGAAGGATATCCCAATTGGCAGTATCAGCTCTGGACTGATGGTACTGGATGCTATATATATAAAAAAAAAAAAGTAGGATGATCAAAACATGGGGAATATGCCAGTATGCAATTTTCCTACATGTCCTCTACTTCAGGACTTACCTGCTCCAAATTCCAGTCTAGGGTTTCTGGTGTGACTTTCATGTAGGATGAATTACAAACTGAACTATGAACCAAAACATTTTCTTTCCCAGTTGATGTTGTTCATGATGTCTTATCACCTAAATACAATCCCTAACTAAGGCAAGTTAGTATGCCAATGTAGCTCATATGGAATACCAAGTACTGAATGTTCACGGTGGGCCAGATAGAGCATAGAAATAATAAACTTCACTGCTCATGATAATGCATACCTAATATCTATGTACGTGAAAGACAGGAGGATGAGTGTAAGTTCAATGCAATGCTGAGCTACATAGGGAGGTTCTGAGTCCAAAACAAAACAAAACAAAAACAAAAACAATATCAAAAACAAAGAAACACAAAACGGGAGATTAATGAGTTGCTAAACAAATAAAGCACTTGCTAAGCAATTGTGATGGCCTTCATTTCATTTTCAGAAGATACATGAATGTAAAGAGGTAAATGCATTCAGCAAAGTGATGCTCTGACTTCCACATGTGCTCTAGATCACATATGCTACCACATAATAATAATAGTAGTAGTAGTAGTAGTAGTAATCATAATAATAATAATAATTATTATTATAATAATTATAATAATGATAGTAATAAATGTGTTTTAAAAATGAAAAGAAAATTTATTCAGTCATATTATATTAGGCCTATAAAAAAAACTAGCACTGAGGAAGAGAAAATGGAGTAGTATTGAAAGTTTGAGGCAAGCATGAACTGCATTAAGAAGGTTAGCACCTTATAACTTTCTGTAGATATCCTGGCCAAAACAAGGTACATGAAAGTTTATTTCACACACAAATTCAGACTATAGTCCATCACTCTTGGGGCATCAGTGCAACAGGAAGTAGTAGAAACTTGACACAAGTCAAGAGTACAGATCAAGGAATTGATATGTGTATGGTTACTAGAGCTTAATTTGCTTTCTTTATTCTCATACTCTCCAGAATCCCCATCGTAAATAATGGTGTCACAACAAGGGAAGTTCTTCCCGTATAAATTAAAAGTAATCAAGATGCAGGCCCACAACCATGCTCACAGACTAAGTAGTATAGACAAACCTTCATTCAGATTTCCCTCCCAGGCAATTCTATATTGTTTTAAGTATATAACATTAACCATCACAGCTTCATTCATTGTTAACTTGTCACATAGACACATCACATTATGTTTTAGACATAACCTACCAACACTTATTTCCAAAGTTCTCTGTGTGTTTAATAATGCAGAATACAGTTCAACTTTAAAAGTCCTCATAGTCTTTAAAAACTTTACCACATCAAAAAAATGTATTGTTATATCTTGTAGAAAATTATGTTATTGCTATGCATAATAGAATAATGTAAAAATTCTTATCACAAAATAAAAATAAGTATTAGGAATAGCAAGTGATGATTATACGAAAAGCCAAAATCAAGCAGAGAAATGAAATCCTCCATTTCTGGGGCTTTTCATGGAGAAATCAGCTTTTGTGTCCCAATTCCTCTACATATGCTATCTTCAGCACACACAGATTTTCTCACCATTTAAACTGATTACATTTCTCACCTCCAGATGTCCTTGTCCAGATATTAGATCATGTCCCATCATCCTGGCCTTTCTAATACTCTGGAATCTCTACAGTAGCTTAAACTTTACCTTCATAACTTCATGCAACAGCCTCTTGGGGCTTCTTTGCCAGGATTTAAACTCTGTCACACAGTTCTGGCCTCAGCTGTTCTTAAAGACTGTTTTTATATATTATATGCATCTTTTATATGTTAAATTTAGAAAAATGTAGACATTGCCACCAAATTTCATGACTGACCCAAGAGGTAACCTAGTTTCACTGGACCATAGCTGTAACATCATTTCTACAGTTAATGTATCTGAAACGTTTGACCATATTACATCAACACTAGTATCATTGGCGAATGTAAAACATACAGAGTTCCCAAAGCTTTTGAATCATTCCCAATTCTAAGGTATGTTAATTTTAGTTTTAAACAAATTCAACATATGTATTTTTGGTATGAACTTCATTGTACAAAGTTCCATTTCAAGGACTTGTGACTTTGTGATTAAAAATATGAACATAAGATGTTTAAAAAACATAAAATGTATGCACAATGAAATGTTTTGCCCACACACATCCAAATTCTCCCAATATGTCTTACATTTTCTAGCCTACATTCTCTATCTAATGTTGCCTTAATTCAAGGTGATTAATGATAAACACCTTTTTTCTGAAAATATATTTTTTCCAACTTCAGTAAAATAAAATAAAATAAAATAAAATAAAATAAAAGCCAATTCATTTTAATAGTATTCATTTCTGTTTGCTGGAAAACTCAAGGTGATCGTGCTGTGCTTTAAACTATTTCCAGTATTTGATATGCTCTCTACTTTAAAGAGTTGACTCACATCTTAAGGGAACCCTGAGAAGTTCTGGTAAATAATTTTATAATATTCAGTCAAGTTCCTACAAATCCAAAGTAACCAAAATATCTTTAGAAATCTCCAACCCTTGAAAAAACATATTATCTTGCAGATTTTATAGTATATACACCTGTACTGGCTAGTTTTATGTCAACTTGACACAGCTGGGGTTATCACAGAGAAAGGAGCTTCAGTTGAAGAAATGCCTCCATGAGATCCAACTCTAAGACATGTTCTCAATTAATGAACAAGGTGGGAAGGCCCTTTGTGGGTGGGACCATCTCTGGGCTGGTAGTCTTGGGTCCTATAAGAGAGCAGGCTGAGCAAGCCAGGGTAAGCAAGACAGTAAAGAACATCCCTCCATGGCCTCTGCATCAGTTCCTGCTTCCTGACCTGTTTGAGTTCCAGACCTGACCTCCTTAGTGATGTAAGCCAATAAATCCCTCCTTCCTCCCCAAATTGCTTCGTGGTCATGATGTTCTGTCCAGGAATAAAAACCCTGACTAAGACAACACCCTATCCTGTTACATATATTATGCTATTTTTTTCTAAGCCCAGTTTATAGAGATAATTATGTCTGACAGAAAATAAATTTTATTAATTTGAACAAAGAGTTTCAATAACAGAATTTACTGTAGTTTTGGAGGGTTAACATGGTGAGTCAAAAAATGAGATGAACTGCCTTGTTGCTGCTCTAAGAACTTAAGAGGGTTTTTTGCAATGATGATTTGTGGGAATTTAAAAGGTATACATAACTACATGTGTATTGTGTGTGTGTGTGAGAGAGAGAGAGATTAGGATAAAGTAATTTGAATTATTATTATTATTAACAATTTTTCATACAATATATTTTGAGCATGTGTCCCATCACTGAATACCTCCCAAATTTTTTCCAACCATCATACCCAATTTAATGTTCTTTCTCTTTCTTTCTCTCTCTTTTTCTTTCTCTCTCTAAATGAAAAAAGCAAAAAAGCCTGAATCAACAACAACAAAAAATCATGAAATCAAAAAGCCTCAGAAAATCACACACACACACACACACACACACACACACAAAACACACACACATACACACACACACACAGACACACACACACACACACAAACACACACAGAGAGAGAGAGAGAGAGAGGGAGAGAGAGAGAGAGAGAGGGAGAGAGAGAGAAAGAGAAAGCCAAAACAAACAACATCAAAGAATTCCACAAAAATAACATGTGTTGCTCAACTCTCTGTAGGTATTAGTCAATTCTGGAATGTGGTTTACATGCACAGCAATATTCCATCAGAAAAAAAATGTTCTTTCATATGCTTGAGGGTCTCAATTTAGAACAGAGTCTATGTCCATTTCCCCATCTAAGTGTTGGGTTCTCACCTATCTTGAACTTGTACAGGTTTCATTTGTGCTACCACAGTCTTTTGAATTCTTATGTTTAACAACATTTTGTCTGGAAGAGAATGAAGAGGAAACCATATTTTTATGAAACTTAATAAATAAGTTTTCTCCACTTAAGAATAAGAACAAATTTGTTGTTAGAGTTATTACATCTCTCTTTTCTAAAAGACCATCTCATTACAGATATGTGTTCATTCTAACTATGAAATAACTAATATCATAATGTAAACATTTAGTTATCTTCCAATATTGGTAAATATTTACAATTCAACTGATTTGGTAAATCAATTCAAAACTGACATTACCAATTTGAAAATTAAATAACTGTTTATTAAAATTACTAAAGTATAAAAATAAGTATGATTGCTATCAGAAAATATTGCCTTAATAAAATTAAGCATAAGTGAAGTAACAATTTTACTTAATATAGATTGTATCTCATATTCATCAATACTATTTTAAGATATTATAGTCTTTATATATGCATCTGGGATTAGATGACATGCTGAATTTCACTGCCTGAAATAATAATTAGAGATGGTAGATGGCTGGAAGGAAACTGGATTTGATTTTTATACTGATTGTGTTTTTATAATACTAATATTTAAATCCATTGGTTACTACACTAAACCTTTTTGAATCACTTTTTTTCAAATTTTAAAATCTTATGCTACCTCCTTTACTACATAGCAAGGCATTATTCAACAGATTCTTAATTTGTTAAATTGTTCTTTGTGAATGACAATGATGTGTAAGAATATTAAAATCATCAATATACTCACCAAATAACTTCAATGTTTTTAATATGTTGAAGGAATTTTTATATTCTGCATCTGTTAGAAAAATATCTTAATGATCATTAGACACAGCACTGGAAGGAATTAGGGTATTTTTTTTCTTTGAGCTTAGAGATGGGTGAGTCCATCAGTAACATTTAGAATTTCTTTTTACCATGAGCATTCTTGAATCTCGACTGTCCTGACCCATGAAACAATCGAACAGGGTCTGAGAAACCACCTAAGGAGAGAATGGGGAACAAGAAACACAAAGAATGGACAGCAAGACAAAAAAAAAAAAAAAAAAAAAAAAAAAAAAACAACAACAACAACAAAAAACCTGATCAAGCTGACAAATTTTGTTTTTCCCAGGCAGGTTTCATTCCCATAAAAACAGGAAATGGGGAGTGAAAATGATGCGAAATCACTTTGTTTCTGGGGGAATGCACCTGTTCCCCAAAGCAGGATATTGACTAGGTAAAAAAATTTCAGGAGGAGGAACAGAACAGATTGGGTTGCTAAGTACCTTTCCACAAGATCTATAGCTATTTGTTCTTAACTGGGACTAGTACTTTCCTACAGAGGCCTCAACTTTTCCCACAGAAATCTCAACTAAGATAGGACTTTTCCACTAAGGCCAAAAATTTGTTAGTAAGGACTTCTGGCTGACAAGGCAGTTAACTTCACCCAGAGTCAGTCCCAACACTTGACTATAAATACTGCACCTGGAAATTAAAAATAATATTTGTTTGCATGAGATGCAAATATGAAAATGTCTTCATTGGATTAATAACTTTTGGATTAGAATGTCTAGAAGATAAATACGAAAAGATAAATTAAAATGAAGTTAACTCCATTGTGTAGATGTACCACATTTTCTGTATCCATTCCTCTGTTGAGGGGCATCTAGGTTCTTTCCAGCTTCTGGCTATTATAAATAAGGCTGCTATGAACATAGTGGAGCATGTGTCCTTCTTACTGGTTGGGGCATCTTCTGGATATATGCCCAGGAGAGGTATTGCTGGATCCTCCGGTAGTACTATGTCCAGTTTTCTGAGGAACCACCAGACTGATTTCCAGAGTGGTTGTACAAGCCTGCACTCCCACCAACAATGGAGGAGTGTTCCTCTTTCTCCACATCCACGCCAGCATCTGCTGTCACCTGAATTTTTGATCTTAGCCATTCTGACTGGTGTGAGGTGGAATCTCAGGGTTGTTTTGATTTGCATTTCCCTGATGATTAAGGATGTTGAACATTTTTTCAAGTGTTTCTCTGCCATTCGGTATTCCTCAGGTGAGAATTCTTTGTTCAGTTCTGAGCCCCATTTTTTAATGGGGTTATTTGATTTTCTGAAGTCCACCTTCTTGAGTTCTTTATATATGTTGGATATTAGTCCCCTATCTGATTTAGGATAGGTAAAGATCCTTTCCCAAGCTGTTGGTGGTCTTTTTGTCTTATTGACGGTGTCTTTTGCCTTGCAGAAACTTTGGAGTTTCATTAGGTCCCATTTCTCAATTCTTGATCTTACAGCACAAGCCATTGCTGTTCTGTTCAGGAATTTTTCCCCTGTGCCCATATCTTCAAGGCTTTTCCCCACTTTCTCTTCTATAAGTTTCAGTGTCTCTGGTTTTATGTGAAGTTCCTTGATCCACTTAGATTTGACCTTAGTACAATGGAGTATTACTCAGCTATTAAAAAGAATGAATTTATGAAATTCCTAGCCAAATGGATGGACCTGGAGGGCATCATCCTGAGTGAGGTAACACATTCACAAAGAAACTCACACAATATGTATTCACTGATAAGTGGATATTAGCCCCAAATCTAGGATACCCAAGATATAAGATATAATTTGCTAAACACATGAAACTCAAGAAGAATGAAGACTGAAGTGTGGACACTATGCCCCTCCTTAGATTTGGGAACAAAACACCCATGGAAGGAGTTACAGAGACAAAGTTTGGAGCTGAGATGAAAGTAGGACCATGTAGAGACTGCCATATCCAGGGATCCACACCATAATCAGCATCCAAACGCTGACACCATTGCATACACTAGCGGGATTTTATCGAAAGGACCCAGATGTAGCTGTCTCTTGTGAGACTATGCCAGGGCCTAGCAAACACAGAAGTGGATGCTCACAGTCAGCTAATGGATGGATCATAGGGCTCCCAATGGAGGAGCTAGAGAAAGTAGCCAAGAAGCTAAAGGGATCTGCAACCCTATAGGTGGAACAACATTATGAACTAACCAGTACCCCGGAGCTCTTGACTCTAGCTGCATATATATCAAAAGATGGCCTAGTCGGCCATCACTGGAAAGAGAGGCCCATTGGACTTGCAAACTTTATATGCCCCAGTACAGGGGAACGCCAGGGCCAAAAAGGGGGAGTGGGTGGGCAGGGGAGTGGGGGTGGGTGGATATGGGGGACTTTTGGTATAGCATTGGAAATGTAAATGAGTTAAATACCTAATAAAAAATGGAAAAAAAATTAAGTTAACTATTGGGTAAGTAAACCTAATTAATATGCTTTATTGGCAAAACCAGAAACTAATATAGAGAAAACCATCAAAGTTTCAACATTAAGATCAAAAGAGCTATGAAACAAAAACCTTTTTAAAAGTAGGGAAAATTTTAATTTCTCATTTGTTTAGTGTTGCATGAGACTGTAGAAAAAATAGTGACAATGGGATGGAAGTCAACATAAGATTCAAAGTCACACAAAACATTAAAATAGACAGCATTTGCTAAATAAAAGTGTAATTTCAAAACTTAGTGAAATATTTATTAATAAAATACTATTTGATAGCATGTGGCAATGAGCAGTCTAAAGCCCACACTAAAACGTTAGCTTATCTTTGTAGTTATTAATAGTATGCCAAAATTGGCATGTCTTCCTTTGAGACACGGATGCATTTGATGAAATCATATTCTCTCTAAAATTTTCATAACATCAACACTGCTCACAAGTATGAAGAAAGCAATGACTTGACTAGCTATTAATGTTGCAGTAAGTTTGTATTTTATTTTAATTTATTTACATTCCAAATATCCCACCTCCTAATCCCACTTCCTACAGTTCTTCAACCCATTCTTCTTCCCCATTTCTTCTGAGAGGGTGTTCCACAAGCCACCCACCCCATCTCACCTCAACATATCCCACACCAGCATCCCTGATGCATCAAGTCTCTCCAGGATTCAGTCTATCATTTCACACTGGGCTGGAAAAAGCAGTACTCTGCTTCATATGTGCCAGGGGCCATGGACTAGCCCACGTATGCTCTTTGGCTGGTGGCTTAGTCTCTCAGATCTTCCTGGGAGTTTGGGTTAATTGACACTCTTGGTAGTCCTATGGGGTTGTCATCTTCTTCAATTCTTTCAAACTTTTCTCTAACTCTTCTGTATGCGTCCAATGATTAACTTTAATTATCTGCATGTGTCTCAGTCAGTTGTTGTTAGAGACACTAGGGGCCCTGTCTATTAACTGGAGGTGGTCTTTCCAGGTTCCATCTCCCCACTCTTGGGCATTTCGGCTAAGATCACCACCGAGTTCCGGGAGCCTCTAACATCCCAAGTCTCTGGGACTATCTAGAGTTCCTAAGAGCTCCCCACCACCAGAATACACGTCTGGTACATGGATCAGACCCTCTGAAACTGGAATCATGGATGATTTAAACTTACAAAGAATGTGTAGAGAAACAAATGTTTTCTCTGGAAGAGTACTGGCTATCACTCCTAACCACTGAGCATCTCTGCAATTCAAGAATAGTATTTTTTTAAGACAAGATGTGTTTTCTAGAAGTTCTTCTATTGGAAATTATAGATAAAATCTTTTGTAACATGATGTTAATTGTCTGAGAATATGTTTCCCATCTGTACCGTAAATACTAGATTAATTTAAAATGTTAACTGTCACTAAACAACATTAATAACTATTTTACATTCCATTTTTCATGCAGGTTATTGAAGACTAAGTAAATAGTCTGATGTTATTCTGGGCATGTTTGTGCACACCTTTATTCCCAGCACATGGGAGGCAGAGGCAGGTGGATTTCTGAGTTTGAGGCCAGCCTGGTCTACAAAGTGAGTTCCAGGATAACCAGGGCTATAGAGTGAAACTCTGTCTCACAAAACCAAAATAAATAAATAAATAAATAAATAAATAAATAAATAAATAAATAAATAAATAAATAAGTAAATAAATGAAATAAAAATTAAAAATAAAAATAAAAAAGAAGTCTGATTTTATTGTGTGAATTGATGCATTTAAAATTAATGCAAAATATAACATATGATTATTCCCACAATGAAGATATCCATGAGATATCTTATGTGATAAAATGTTTTAGCAGTGAACTATATTTTAACAGAGAGATCATTGAGAAGCCCTTATCTTGTGTCCTTTATTATCCGAAATAGGGTGTATTATGTGTATGTATGTATATATGTATGTATGCATTGTATGTGTGTGTCTTTCTGTGAGTGTATTTGAACTTTGTGAGGGTGCGAAGAGAAAGCGTTAGGAACCAAGCAGTTCAGGAAGGTTGTGGTGGGGAGTCTCTTCTGGAGTTATACATCCCAGGATTTGGCTGTATTTGAAACCAGCAAACTCTAACAAATTTTTGCTAATATCCCCTTCTAAATTTGAATCATATCTCTACACCCATTGCCCACATTGTTGTTGTATGAACAAAATATGGATGCTGTAAATTCAAACTATGCCCTTGTGATTCAATAACAATCTCAGTTAACTACTAAGACATCTCTTTAGATACTCTTTTGTGAACACAGACAAATAATAAAATTCTTCTAGTTTTAGAGCTTTATGATAGCTATGAATTTCAACAAGATATCAAAAGGACCTATTAATGATTAGAGGTTTGGCAAAGATAAGTGCTTGATCATGGACCATTTTCCACTTTGGTTAATGCCTCACATGTTGAATTATACCATATCAGAATATACATGAATATTTGTCTTAAGCATTACACAGTATAAGAAAATTAACAGAATAGGAAAGTGAATGGAAGATAGTTTTGACATTAGTAAATAATTTACAAAATTATTTTTAAGATGGAATTTAAAATGAGAGATAGTAATGGTTAGTGAATTTGTTAAAAAAAACGAAATTTTTTGTGGAGAAAATAATTTTCTACACTAGATCTTTAGGCTAGTCTGTTACAATAGGGGAAAATAACTAGTATTGGTAAGACATAATTTTTATTTGCAGTATTCAGTAGGCTAATGAAGAAAAATCATACTTTCCAAGGAAATTTGAGCTATGTAGTGAGATCCTATGGCTTAATAAGTGTTCTATTAATACAAGATACCATCACCAGGAAAATATTGTAAAATGAAACCATTTAATCATGACTTGCTTACAGTTTCAGAGATTTAGTTCATTTTTACTGTGGTGGGAGTGCAGTAGCATGTAGACAGACATGTTAATTGAGCAGTAGCAAGAGAATCTTCAGATAGAAAGAAGAGAGAAACTCTGGTCTTGTAATGGACATTTTGAAATATCAAAATAATACCCAGTGTCAATACTTCCAAAAATGTTATACCCATTTCAACAAGGTCATACTTATTCCAACAAGGCCATACCTGCTTACTCTTTCAATAATGTTATTCAGTACTTATTCAAATATATGAAACTTATGGGGGCCATCCTTATTCACACTGTTTCTAAATACTTTATTTAAATTGGACACTTTACTTATTTGCATTTCAAATGTTATCTCCATTCCATTCTTTCCATCTACAACCCCTATATCCCATCTCGCCTTACCCTGATTCTATGAGGGTGCTCCCCCAACCACCTACCCACTCCTGCCTCACCGCTCTAGCATTAGGCATAGAGTGTGGAATAACCACGATACAACTCACAAACTACATGAATTTCAGGAGGAAGTAAGACCAAAGAGTGGATGCTTCCATCCTAATTAAAACGGGGAACAAAATATTCAAGGGACGTAGATGATGGGAGGGAATTGTGAAGAAGAGAAGTGGGGGAGCAGAAAAAGAGGGGAAGAATCAGGCATGGGAGAAGACAGGAGAGTTGTTCAGAGCGTCAGGACATTGAACAGGGGTGTATAGCAACTGGGGGATGAGGAACTGTTGGTAAAAAACAGAAAGTCCCAGATGCTAAGAAAGCAAGAGCTTCCCAGGACTCCAGAAGGATGGCAGTAGCTAAAATACTCCCACAAAGGGGACGGGAAAACCTGTTGAGACTAAATATATTTTTTAAAGAGAGATAATAAAGTATTCTCTCCCTTCCTCTTTCTCTGTTTCTGTCTGTCTGTCTCTGTCTCTGTCTCTCCCTCTCCTTTCCTTCATCTCTCCCTCCATCCCTCCCACTCGGTTGTGTGGTGTGGTATGGTGGTGGTGGTGGAGGTGGAGATGGTGTGTGTGTGTGTGTGTGTATGTGTGTTTGTGTGTGTGTGTGTGTGTGTGTGTGTGTGTGTGTGTGTGTGTGTGCATGTGAACACAGACATTCCTGTGAAGAAATGCCATGGAGTGCATGTATAGGTCAGATGACATCAGAAGTCACTTTTATTTCTCTGCAATATCGGATATAAGAGTCAAACTCAGGCTGTCAGGTTTGGCAGGAAACCCTTCACCAGTTGAACCATCTCTACTGCCCATAACATAAAGGTCTATATCTATTTTTGTTTAGTCTATATATAGTTTAGCTGACTATGGATTTACTTTCTTGCTGTATCCTGGCATAAAGACATTCTTCATATTTCTTGAGTAATTGAAAGAAGGAAAGAAGGAAAGAAGGAAGGAAGGAAGGAAGGAAGGAAAGAAGAATAAATTTATAATTTAGAAGTGGTATGTATTTTAAAGGATGTGATATTTGAAAAATAATTGTCTCACATATGTTCAGATATATGAACTATTGGCTCCTCCATACTCTGAGATATAAGAATTCTTGGCTTCCCCAAAGCCTCAGACACATTAGTATCCCAGGTGGTGCTGATTGAGAAGATTATGGAACTTGTATGTCTTAAAGCCTTGCTGGAGGAAGTATGCCAATAGAGACAGGCTTTGAGAGTTTATTACATCTCCCCACATCCAGTTCCCTCTCTGTTTTCTGTATGTGGCTGGAGATGTGATCTCTCACCTTGCTGCTATCCCTGCCCACTGGCTCTCCTACCATTGTGAACTATAACCTCAATATTAAGCAAAGAAATAAATCATAAAATAAAATAAAATCCCTATCTTCCATAAATCACTTTATGTCATAGTATTTTATCACAACAAGGTAAAAACTAAAATTGAAGACTTCCTTGGAATATAAGCTGCTGTACATTAAATTAAAATAATGAAGTCATGAGGCAAATCAATGATATTACTGAAAAAGGACTACTGAAATCCCCATAATATTATATATTAGCAAGTAGTATAGTAGTGATGTTACTTTCAGAAATGTACTATGGTTATTTAAAGTATTACTATTAAAGAAAAAATAGATAAATGGTATATGAGAACTCTATCCTGACAATGTTTCTGCATATATAAAATTAATCTAAAACAAAAATTGAAGATTAAATAATTAAGCTTGAGATATTCCTTCCTTTTATGAATATTCAGTAGGGACGTATAATTTAGGAGAAATAACAGATGTTTCAAGCCTTTGTTTCATAAGGCTTCTGCTACTCTGAAAATGTTTATGCAAACTGAAACGCCCAAGATAAAAATCAGTAAAGAAAATTGTATTTGAACACTGACATTCTTATCATGAACCACACATATGTAAACAAATTAAAATAGTAACATAAATATTTATCTTGCTAACATTTAAAATATTGAGTAATGAAGTATTTGTGCATATTTTACTGTCTTGAAACAGAATCTCAACAATTACCTTAGGCTGTTTTTTTCACTCAAAGGCCTCATGTCTTAGTCTTCCAAGTATGGCTGTAGCTATGAGTATTAACTACCACACCAGCAAGAATTGTTTTAGATATTTACAAGAAAACTATTAGCTGGGATATAGGTATCTGCACCGTAGATTTTGTAAGAGAAAGAAGAATAAAATATTAATAAATTAGAATATGTTAAAAAATTCAGTTTTGTTGCTCATTTCCTGAACAGAAAATAAATCATGATTTATATATCATATATCCAGGATTATGTGTATAAGCTTATGTGTATTTGTGTGTGTGTGTCTGCACACACATGCACATGCACACACATGTGCACGTATCTAACTTATTTCTAAACATATAGCTTACATATAACTCTTCAAAATAAAATATCAGTTAACTCACAAAATGTCATGTTATAAGATATTAGTTCAGTTTTTAGGGTAGAAACCTAGATGTCAGAAAAGTTAGTATTTTTTTTTATATTATGAAGATAGTTATATACACTTGAGTATGTTTGACTTTTTCCCTTTAACATAGAAATGAATAATGGTTTGAAAAGTTGGTACTCTTTTTCAAACTTTTTGTTTGATCTTCCTGAGTTTTAAATCATGCACCCAGTCCCACTTATCTCCTCATCACCTTGTATCCTGCTTCCACCATTGCAACCACCCCAACAGAATAAGAATCTCACTGTGGAATTTGTAATGTCACAGTGTATATCCCACAGTTTGCCTTTTTATTTACACTTCTTTGTTTCCAAGTTGTTCATTTTAATGAGTCTTAAGAGGTCTCTGCCTTCTACTATACTATCAGTACTAATTCATAACTGTAACTCCTCTCAGATATCCTGTTGTTGCCCTTTGTCATGGAGATCCTGTAGTATGGGATCTGTAGGGTGGTCATTTTAATCTACTTCAGCAGTTCACCAATGGGGGTCAATGTTGTGGTGGGGCAATTCAAACCCCAGGATATGGGCCTGAGAGGGATCTGGCTAATCAGACCACCAGCTCTGCCACACTACCACCATCTGGGAGAGCTTTTCTGCCCTTCCCAAGCTTCCCTTTCCAAAGTTGCAGCCAACAAGGGGCAGAAACAACTTTCATGCTACCATACCCTCAGTGCTGTCTCATTTGCGCCCCTGCCATCAAAGCCAGATTTACTGTGCTGCCCAGACAAGGTAGAGGGGTCATACTCTACAGTGCTACAGCAGATAAGGAATGGAGCCAGGTCTCTAGTTCTCACTCCCTCTGAGCATGCTCACCAGTAACCCCCCAAACAAGGGCCAGCTCCTCCCTGCTGCTCAGATGAGGTGCATGGCCTAATCTCCCAAGTGCTGCAAGAGGTGATTGGGACATTATTCCTGGGCTCATGAAACCATCAGGGACAGCTCTCCTGCCAACGGTGGTGAGGGCAAAAGAGAGGGAAGGGGACTCTCCTTTGTCCAAACCACTGCACAGCACACAAGAGGCAGGACCAATTTTCACATGCCCATGCCCACCAGGCAGCTGATCAGAAAGCCCCAAATCTAGGGCCAGCTCTACTCTGCTGCTCAATCAAGGAAGGCTGTCACTAGAGGCAGGTTTTGAGATCATATATGCTCATGTCTGGCCAGTGTGTAGACAGCTTCTTTTTGCTGCCTGTGGAGGAAGATTAGGAGCTCTTGGCTTCATCTCTGGCTCTAACAAAAGATCTTCCTGAAAACTACCATGCTTCTCGGCAAGACAATAATGAAATTAACCTCTGAAACTGTAAGTCAGCCCCAGCAAGGTTCTTTGCTTTATAGGAATTACTGTGGACATAGTGTCTCTTCATAACAACAAAACCCAAATTTGACACCTTGCATCTTTACCCTCCAATTCGTTCTCTACATTTCTTTCTCACATTCACATTTTATTTTATACTCTATAATAATTATTAAAACGTCCAGGTAATAGTAAATAAACAGTAAATTACAAAGATTTCTTTTTGTGAATCTATTCAACATTTTATCATTTTTATCATAAATGTAACACTGTTCTTGTTTCGAATACAAATAAAATCTCAAAGTAAAATGAACTGTAATAAGAGAATATTAGCCAAAGAAGTACAGATTTCCTAGGATACAATCCACAGAAATCAAGAAACTTAACAACAAGAAGGGTCCAAGTGAGAATGCTTCAATCACACTTGTAAGGGAGAAGAAAAAATTCACAGGAGGCAGAGAGAGAGAGAGAGAGAGAGAGAGAGAGAGAGAGAGAGAGAGAGAGAGAGAGAGAGAGAGAGAGAGAGAGAGAACTGGGTGGGAGATGGGAGGGGGAGAAAAAAAATGAACACATTCAGGTATGGGAAGGCAGGAGAGGAGCCGTGAGGGTTAGCAGCTCTCCCAAGTCTGACTGCCCAGAGCATAGGAGGAACTCTGGGCAGATGTGGGCTATCCTCCCTACCCCTCCTTCCCCTGCCCTCATTAGTTTCCACATATTTGGTTCTAAATTTTCATTTTTTATTAAGTCTATGACAATCCTAGAACTGAGGTATCACAAAACTGGTTCATCCTTGTTTTCTGCAATGATCACTTTTCATAATATTAAAAGAGCTGGAGTTCTATTCATCCCTTCATGTTAAAATTAACTAGGTCCTAAGATTGCTGTTTTTACTGACTGCATGTGCTGCTGTTCCCAGTCCATGTCTCCATTCAGAGATCAAAAACCCGCAGCACCCTTATGACTTGACTAGGACAATTGAGAATCCTGAAATGGGTTACTGGGCCCAACTGGCTAATAAAGAAAAGCCACTTGGGATGTCATGGTTTCCATATTTAACGTTTGATCTGTGCCGGCTGGCTGATAACTCATGGCCTGACAACCAACAGATTTTACAACATTCATACACTAAGTAGACTTAGGGAGATGTTTTTATATGTCTGAGGAAAAGAGAACTGTGGCATATGGGGAACCAGAACAATTCTATTATGCTTTTTGTGGTTGTGAAACATCGGGATGGAAGGCATCAATGGAAGATTTTATCACAGTCACCTGACAGGGGAGGAAATCTGAAGTTCAACTTAAGTTCACTAGCCTATGAAAGGAGGAAAAGGGCTGGGAAACTGGGAAACCTTGGGGCCTCCGATTTTATATTATTGGGGGGAAAAACATCAAACTCATTTTCACAATTAGGCTCCTGATAAAACCAATAGTAAACCCCCTGAATGTGACTGTAGGACCAAACCGAATTCTGGCAAACACTAAACCTATACCGAGATGTCTTGTCCTGAAAAACCTATGCCAAAGTCTGTTCTCAAACCAGTGTTTGTTGACCTCCCATTCCTTTCCAAGAAGGCTCCCCGCCCCCGTAGATCTGCTCTGGTCAATGATGCTAAAAACCTTTCAGATTTTGACCAGTTCCCAACCAGAGCTAACCATCTTCTGCTGGCTGTGTTATTATGCCTGAAACCCTTTTTATGAAGATGTTGGATTTATGTCTAAATATAATGAGTCCAAGAGAGACACTGCATGCATATGGTCCCAAGAGAAGAAACTTAACCATACAGACCATATCAGGACAGGGGAACTTTCTGGGAAAAGTTCCCTTTTCACATCAACATATTTGTAACCAAAATACCCCTATGGTGCATTCCAAACGGGTTATTTCCGCCGAACTGGCCTGGTGGGCCTGTTCAATAGGGTGGACTCTGTGTGTGCATGGAGAGGTTCTTAATTCCCCTACTGCAAAGGAGTTCTCTATTCTAGTCCAATTGGTGCCATGCATAACCTATTATTCAGAGGAAATAGTGCTGAAGAACCTAATAGGGCATGTTGGGGGAGACCTCAAAAGACAGAAGAGAGAAACTATTTCCCTAACGTTGGCTATAATTTTGGGAGCAGGGCTACCTGGTGCAGGCACTGGGATAGCAGCCCTAACATTGTAAGAGAATAACTATACAGCCTTAAATTAGATACAGATCAAGACAGCCAATGCTTAGAAAAATCGATTGCACACCTAGAGTGAAATGTAGATTCCCTGGCTGAGGTAGTTGAACAGAACAGACAAGGGTTAGACTTTGTGTTCCTGCATCAGGGAGGCGTGTGTGTTGATGTATTCAAAGAAAGTTGGTTTTATGTAAATCACTCTGGCATCAAAGAATTACTAGCTAAGGTTAGAGAAAGCATAGAGAGGTGCCAAAGAGAACAAGAAAACTCCAAAATCTGGCATCATTCCCTATTTGATAATTCCCCATGGTTAACTACTCTCATTTCCACAATTACAGGGTCCCTTATAATTTTTTGGTTGCTGCTCTAATTTGGGCCATGCATAATTAAAAAGCTTTTGCAGTATATAAAGCAGAGATTATGGACTATTCAACTGATGGTGATGAGGTCCCAGTATAAACCAGTTAGCACAGATGATTTAGGCCTATAAAGAGTCCAAGATTGGCCTCTAGCGTCACCAAAAAGAGGGGAGAATGTTGTAACCCTCAGATTACTAATACTAGAGAGACTTCAGTGTTGTACAGACAGAGGCTCCCATCCTCCTTTCCCCCTTCCCCCTTCCCCTGCGGCTATGCAGATAGCAAACAGGTGGTTTCTGTCCTGCATCCTCCTGCAGCAGACTGGGCTGCCTCTTCCTCCCCTAGAGTTACAAAGAAAGGGCCCAAAGTGAGGACACATTCTCTCTGCCTCTGTGTCTGCAAAAACCAAAACTCCTGCTGGAAAGAACTCCAAGTACCTATCCTTGAGACCTTAGAGAAAAAGCAAGCTCAAGGGACACCATGAAAAAAGTAAAAGGTAAACAGATGTCAGGTCACAGACAGATAAAACTGGCCATAAAGTTAGTCCTTGAACAGACACTCATTACCGCCCTCCCACTTCAGTACTATTACACCTTCTAGTCACCTTTTCTGTAAATATTTACACAATTCCTATACTGTATATAAACCCAATGTTTTTTGGATTCAGGGTCACTTGCCAGCATTCAATCAGTGAATGCTGTTGGGCAAACCAAGGTTGAACTTGAAAATAAGACTTTTTTTGTGAGTTTCGGTAGAGTTTGTAATTCTTGGGCTCATCTGGGTTTCCTGTGGACCCAGAGCATAACATACTTAGCCGTTAAGAAAGAGGACATAAAAAAAAATTCAAAACCACCACCAACAACAACAACAACAAAAACAACAACAAGAAAAACAAAAACAAAAAACAAAACAAAAAAAAATGAGGACATCGTGAGATTAATAGGCATACAGATGGAACCAGAAAATACCATGATTAGTGAGGTAACTCAGACACAAAAGAACATTCATGGTATGTATTCATTAAAAATGGATATTAGCCAAAAACCCAAAACCAAACAAAACCAAACCAAACAAACAATAAAATACAGAATACACAGGATACATACAGTCCACAGAACTCAAAGAGCTCAACAAGCTGGCATACCCAAGTCAAGTCGCCTCGGGCCTAATTGGGAGGGAGAAGAAAGCAACCACAAGTTGGGAGGGAAGAAAGAACATGGAAGGTAAAGTGGAAAGGGGTAGAGTGGGGGATGGTTTCTGATCTGGTATTGGATAAGGGAAAAAGACTGAAGCCTTGAGGGCCAGCAGAAATAAGGGAAATAGGCAAACTCAGGAAATAGGATGTTTCAAGGATGCCCTATAATGCACCAGAGACCTGGGATGTGAGAGATTCCAGCTTCTGGCTATTATAAATTAGGCTGCTATGAACATAGTGGAGCATGTGTCTTTATTACAAGTTGGAACATCTTCTGGGTATATGCCCAGGAGAGGTATTACTGGATCGTCCTGTATTACTATGTCCAATTTTCTGTGGAACCACCACACTGATTTCCAGAGTGGTTGTACCAGCTTGCAATCTCACCAATAATGGAGGAGTGTTCCTCTTTCTCCACATCCCCGCCAGCATCTACTGTCACCTGAATTTTTGATCTTAGCCATTCTGACTGGTGTGAGGTGGATGGAATCTCAAGGGTGTTTTGATTTGTATCTCTCTGATGATTAAGAATGTTGAACATCATTTTGCTTCTCATACATTCTGTATTCCTCTGTTGAGAATTCTTTGTTTAGCTCCATACCCCATTTTTAATAGGGTTATTTGATTTTTTGGAATTCATCTTCCTGAGTTTTTTATATATATATTGGATATTAGTCTCATACATGATTTAGGATAGGTAAAGATTCTTTCCCAATATATTGGTGTTCTATTTGTCTTATTGACAGTGTCTTTTGCCTTACAGAAGCTTTGCAATTTTCTGAGGTCCAGTTTGTGGATTCTTGATCTTACAGCACAAGCCATTGCTCTTCTGTTCAAGAATTTTCCCCCTGTGCCCATATCTTAATGGCTTTAATCCACTTTCTTCTCTATAAGTTTCAGTGTCTCTGGTTTTATATGGAGTTCCTTGATCCATTTAGACTTGAGCTTCTTTTTTTCTTTTCTAGATCTATTGGATTTTTTGCTAATATTCATTATAGAACAATACGTGAAATGTTTGTAAAAAACATTCCTAAATGTTCCATAACCTTCCCAAACACTGTCTCTAGCTGGAGACCAACTATTTAAATATATTAGCCTACTCAAAATATTATATATTCAAATCATAATAAGACTGAAGCTATGGTGACAGCTAGAGGCGTAAATTGCTTCTGAGTAAAATTTTCATACTAAATGGACAACTTTAACCATAGAACAGGCACTAAGTTAACATGTCAGTGGTGGGCATAAATATACCACCTCCTGTTTAAACGTGTACACTGTGTTTAAACTGTAAGACAGACTTTGCAACACCTATTCTCTTGTTTGTCTTCACAATATTTTATTATTGAATAAAGCTTATTTGTATGAATTTTATCACTTGTCTAATTGGTTGTTATATAGGAGATAGGTTGCCAGGCATATTACTTCTATGACTTCTACTGTTAACTTTACTGAATATTGAATTAACTAAAAGTGAAAAGCACTGGATATAAGTGATTTTTGGTTCATTGCCTCATTTGAGGTCTAAAAACCTATCCTAACTCTGGGACACATATTCTTGTGCTAGCCTATGTAAAGCACATAGAAGACCCCTTTGGTTTTTGCCTGCTTGTCTTCATTCTCACAGGTATGCTTGTTCTTTTGAAGGTTTTAGAGTATATTTCTTTGAGAGTCCAACATACACTGAAGAACATCTGGGAAATTCAGTCTTGTGGACAGGAGATCTATTGGATTCCTTGACTTTCTTTCTATAGACATCTATTTTTAAATACCTGGGCTAGACCACAGTGTATAAATCCCTCTAAACACACACACACACACACACACAGACACACACACACACACACACACACACACACACACACACACACACCACACACACACACATAATTATTTCAGTTTTAAAGAATCTTTAAAGAATTTTGACTACCATACCTAAAATCTCTAAAATTAAATTTATCTTCCTATATCCAATTACTTTCATGCTCCTGTTTTGAAGATATTCAAACTATGTCAAACTATCCATTTTACTAATTATTTTATTTATTTATATTTCAAATGTGATCCCCTTCAGCATACTCCCTCCATGAGGCCCCTACCACACTTCCCTCATCTCTCTAAAAGTTTACTCTCCCACCCACCTCTCTAGAATTCCCCTTTTCTGGGGATATAATGCTTCCACAGGACAAGCACACACCCTCATCGCACTTAGGCCAGACAATGCAATCCTCTGCTACATATGTGTAGTAGGGTTTATGGACTAGTACATGCATGCTTTTTGGTTGGTGGCTTAGTACCTGAGAATTCTGGGAAATGTATTTTTTTTCATGGTGTTATTCTTCCTATAGGGTTGCAATTCCCTTCAGTTCCCTCAGTCTTTGCTCAAACTCTTCCATAGGGGTTCCTGGGTTTAGACCAATGGTTGGCTGTAAATATCTGCATCTGTCTCAGTCATTTGATGGCATAGCCTCTTTTAGGACAGTCATGCCATGATCCTGTCTGAAAGCATATCTTGGTCAATTAACAAATGGGACCTCCTGAAACTGAAAAGGTTCTGTAAGGCAAAGGACACTGTCAATAGGACAAAATGGCAACCTAGTAATGGAGAAAAGATCTTTACTAACCCTACATCTGATCGAGGGCTAATACTCAAAATATACAAAGAATTCAAGAAGCTAGACTCCAAAAAAAAAAAAAAAAAAAAAAAAAAAACACCCTAACGAAAAAATGAGCTCTAGAGCTAAACAAGATTCTCAATTTAGGAATCTCAAAAGCCTGATAAGCACCTAAAGAAATGTTCAACATCCTTATTTATAGTGAAATACAAATCAAAACCAAACTGAGATTCCATCCTAAACCAATCAGAATGGTTGAGACCAAAATGTCAGGTGAAAATAGCTGCTAGAGCAAATGTAGATAAAAAGAACACTTTATCTTTGCTAGTGGGATTGCAAAGAGTTTTCCAGATTCCATAATCTGGAAAATATTCTGGCATTTCTTCACAAAATTGGAAATAAGTCTATCTGAATATTTATATATACAACTTCTGGGCATATACCCCAAAATGCCCTACCATATCATAAGCAAACCCTCAGTGTTTACACAGCAGCCTTAATTATAATAGCGGAGGTTCAGGGACTATGCAGAACTTAGGAAATTAATCTGAACAGATGAGAAGGTGCCCCACAGAACCAGACAGCTTCTGGGACAGGCAGAGCCACAGAACCGCTGAGGCAGCACCCTTTTCGGGCCACAGAGAGCCAGCCACCATCCCGACCAAAGGACAGGTATCTGCCTGGTTCGGAAGGCCTCAGACTCAGGAGCAGCAGGTGCAACCTTGGTTCTGGGACGCCACCGAACTTAGGAACTAAATCTGCACAGTTCAGAGAGTGCACCACAGAAGCTGACAGCTTCTGGGACCTGCCAAGCAACACAGCTTCTGGAAAAGGTCCTGTTTTGGGCCCACTTCTTCAGCCAGGAGGAGGTCCAAACACAAGATAATCTGTGTACCTTCCCTGTAAGAGGAGAGCTTCATAGCAGAGAGAGCTCTGAGCACTGAAATTCAGAGGAGAGAGTCTGTCTCCCAGGTCTGCTGATAGACGGTAACAGAATCACCAGAACAATCTCTAAACAGAGTCAACTATAACAACTAACTCCAGAGATTACCAAATGGTGAAAGGTAAACATAGGAATCTTACTAACAGGAACCAAGACCACTCACCATCATCAGAACCCAGCACTCCCACTTCGCCTAGTCCAGGGCACCCCAACACACCCGAAAACCTAGACCCAGATTTAAAAGCATATCTCATGATGATGGTAGAGGACATCAAGAAGGACTTTAATAACTCACTTAAAGAAATACAGGAGAACACTACTAAAGAGTTAAAGTCCTTAAAGAAAAACAGGAAAACACATCCAAACAGGTGATGGAAATGAACAAAACCATACTAGACCTAAAAAGGGAAGTAGATATAATAAAGAAAACTCAAAGTGAGGCAACACTGAAGATAGAAAACCTAGGAAAGTAATCTGGAACCATAGATTTGAGCATCAGCAACAGAATACAAGACATGGAAGAGTGAATCTCAGGTTCAGAAGATCCCATAGAGAACATCAGCACAACAATCAAAGAAAATGGAAAATGCAAAAAGATCCTAACTCAAAGTATCCAGGAAATCGAGGACACAATGAGAAGACCAAACCTACAGATAATAGGGGTGGATATGAAAGAAGATTTTCATCTCAAAGGACCAGCAAATATCTTCATCAAAATTATTGAAGAAAACTTCCCAAATCTAAAGAAATAGATGCCCATGAACATACAAGAAGCCTACAGAACTCCAAATAGACTGGACCAGAAAAGAAATTCCTCCCTACACATAATAATCAGAACAACAAAAGCACTAAATAAAGATAGAATACTAAAAGCAGTAAGGGAAAAAGGTCAAGTAAATTATAAAGGCAAGTCAATCAGAATTACACCAGATTTTTCACCAGAGACTATGAAAGCCAGAAGATCCTGGACAGATGTTATACAGACACTAAGAGAACACAAATTACAGCCACGGCTACCATACCCAGCCAAACTCACCATTACCATAGATGGAGAAACAAAAGTATTCCATGACAAAAACAAATTCACATATTACCTTTCCACAAATCCAGCCCTTCAAAGGATAATAACAGAAAAAAAAAAATATACAATGAAGGGAACCTTGCCCTAGAAAAAACAAGAAGGTAATCCCTCAACAAACCTAAAAGAAGACAGCCACAAAAAACAGAATGTCAACTTTAACAACAAAAATAAGAGGAACCAACAATTACTTTTCCTTAATATCTCTTAATTTCAATGGTCTCAACTCCCCAATAAAAAGATATAGACTAACAAACTGGCTACACAAACAAGACCCAACATTTTGCTGCTTACAGGAAACTCATCTCAGAGAAAAAAGATAGACACTACCTCAGAATGAAAGGCTGGAAAACAATTTCCCAAGCAAATGGTATGAAGAAACAACCTGGAGTAGCCATCCTAACATCTGATAAGATTGACTTACAACCCAAAGTCATCAAAAAAGACAAGGAGGGTCACATCATCTTCATGAAAGTTAAAATCCTCCAAGAGGAACTATCAATTCTGAATATCTATGCTCCAAATACAAGGGCAGCCACATTCATTAAAGAAACTTTAGTAAAGCTCAAAGCACACATTGCACCTCACACAATAATAGTGGGAGACTTCAACACACTACTTTCACCAATGGACAGATCAAGGAAACAGAAAGTAAACATGGACACATTGAAAGTAACAGAAGTTATGAAACAAATGTATCTGACAGATATCTACAGAACATTTTATCCTAAAACAAAAGGATATACCTTCTTCTCAGCACCTCATGGTACCTTCACTGAAATTGACCACATAATAGATCACAAAACAGGCCTCAACAGATACAAACATATTGAAATTGTCCCATGCATCCTATCAGATCACCATGCACTATTTCTGATCTTCAATAATAGAATAAATAATAGAAAGCCAACATTCACGTGGAAACTGAACAACACTCTTCTCAATGATATCTTGGTTAAGGAAGGAATAAAGAAAGAAATTAAGGACTTCTTAGAGTTCAATGAAAATGAAGCCACCTCATACCTAAACTTATGGGACACAATGAAAGCATTTCTAAGAGGAAAACTCATAGCTCTGAGTGCCTCCAAAAGGAAAGTAGAGCGAGCATACATGAGCAGCTTGACAACACACATAAAAGCTCTAGAACAAAAGGAAGCAAATTCACCCAAGAGGAGTAGATGGCAGGAAATAATCAAACTCAGGGGCAAAATCAACCAAGTGGAAACAAGAGAACTATTCAGAGAATCAACCAATCGAGGAGCTGGTTCTTTGAGAAAATCAACAAGATAGACAAACCCTTAGCCAGACTCACTAAAGGGCACAGGGAAAGCATTCTAATTAATAAAATCTGAAATGAAAAGGGAGACATAACAACAGATCCTGAAGAAATCCAAAAAAACCATCAGTTCCTTCTACAAAAGGCAATACTCAACAAAACTGGAGAACCTGGATGAAATGGAGAAGTGTCTAGACAGATACCAGGTACCAAAGTTGAATCAAGATCAGGTTAATGATCTAAACATCCCGAATCCCCCAAAGAAATAAAAGCAATCATTAATAGTGTCCCAACCAAAAAAAGCCCAGGACGAGATGGGTTTAGTGCAGAGTTCTATCAGATCTTCAAAGAAGATCTACTCCCACTTCTGCACAAACTATTCCACAAAATAGAAACAGAAGGTACTCTACCCAACTCATTCTATGAAGCCACAATTACTCTGATACCTAAACAACAAAAAGACCCCACAAAGATAGAGAACTTCAGACCAATATCACTTATGAATATTGATGCAAAAATCCTAAATAAAGTTCTTGCTAACAAAATCCAAGGACACATCAAAACAATCATCCATCCAGACCAAGTAGGTTTCATCCCAGGGATGCAGGGATGGTTCAATATATCCATCAACGTAATCCAGTATATAACAAACTCAAAGACAAAAACCACATGATCATCTTGTTAGAAGCTGCGAACACATTTGCCAAAATCCAACACCCATTCATGATAAAAGTCTTGGAAAGATCAGGAATTCAAGGTCCATACCTAAACATGATAAAAGCAATCTGCAGCAAACCAGTAGCCAGCATCAAAGTAAATGCTGAAAAGTTTGAAGCAATCCCACTAAAAACAGTGACTAGACAAGGCTGTCCACTCTCTGCCTACCTATTCAACATTGTATTTAAATCCTAGCCAGAGCAATTAGACAACAAAAGGAGATAAAGGGGATAGAAATTGGAAAGGAAGAAGTCAAAATATCACTTTTTGCAGATGATATGATAATATGTATATGGGACCCTAAAAATTTCACCAGAGAACCCCTAAGCCTGATAAATAACTTCAGTGAAGTAGCTCGATATAAAATTAACTCAAACAAGTCAATGGCCTTTCTCTTCACAAAGGATAAACAGGCTGAGAAAGAAATTAGGGAAAAAACACCCTTCTCAATAGCCACAAATAATATAAAATACCTAGGCATGACTCTAAGGAAGTGAAAGATCTGTCTGACAAGAACTTCATGCCTCTAAAGAAAGAAATTAAAGATGATCTCAGAAGATGGAAAGGTCTCCCATGCTCATGGATCGACAGGATCAATATAGTAAAAATGGCTATCTTGCCAAAACAATCTACAGATTCAATGCAATCCCCATCAAAATTCCAACTCAATTCATCAAAGAATTAGACAGAGCAATCAGCAGATTCATGTGGAATAACAAAAAAACCTAGGATAGCAAAAACTCTTCTCAAGG
The DNA here is from genome assembly GCF_000001635.26 of Mus musculus. Taxonomy (NCBI): domain Eukaryota; kingdom Metazoa; phylum Chordata; class Mammalia; order Rodentia; family Muridae; genus Mus; species Mus musculus. The sequence continues at coordinate 43,419,356 of NC_000087.7, forward strand.
ATAAAAGAACATCTAGTCGAATCACCATGTGCAACCTAAAGCTGTACTACAGAGCAATTGTGATAAAAACTGCAAGGTACTGGTATAGTGACAGACAAGTAGACCAATGGAAGAGAATTGAAGACCCAAAGAAAAACACACACACACATGGTCACTTGATCTTTGACAAGCAATCTAAAACCATCCAGTGGAAAAAAGTCAGCATTTTCAACAAATGGTACTGGCACAACTGGCTGTTATCATGTAGAAGATTGCAAATTGATCCATTCTTATCTCCTTGTACTAAGGTCAAATCTAATTGGATTAAAGAACTCCACATAAAACCAGAGACACTGATACTAATAGAGGAGAAATTTGGGAAAAGCCTCAAAGATATGGGTACAGGGGAAAAATTCCTGAATAGAACAGCAATGGCTTGTGCTGTAAGTTCGAGAATCGGTAAATGGGACCTCATAAAATTGCAAAGCTTCTGCAAGGCAAAAGATGCCTTCAATATGACAAAAAGACCACAAACAGATTGGGAAAGGATGTTTACCTATCCCAAATCGGTAAGGGGACTAATATCCAATATATATAAAGAACTCAAGAAGTTAGACTCCATATAATCAAATAACCCCACTAAAAAATGGGGCTCAGAACTGTAAAAAGAATATGCCCCAGTAGAGGGGAACGCCAGGCCAAAAATGGGGAGTGGATGGGTAGGGGAGTGGGGGTGGGTGGCTATGGGGGACTTTTGGTAAAGCATTGGAAATGTAAATGAGCTAAATACCTAATAAAAATGGAAAAGAAAAAAAAGAAAAAGAAGTATCATAAAATTCTGAAATATATAATCTAAGGTTGCTCTTTATGTCCTTGAAAAAAATAAAAACAAAAGTTATAGTAAGAAATAATAAAATCAAAGGCAGACATGAATACGAACTAGAGCACAGAATAAGGCAACTCAAACAAAAATTACATTCTTTTAAAAGCTTAAAATAATAAAATCAAATAAAAAGTGTAAAATACAAAAGGGGGTGGTGGGTGGGAGATGCTAGATATACAAATGACATGAGAAAGAGAGACCAAGAGAGACGAAAAAAGGATTTTGGAGCTCTCCCAGGAACAGAAGGAAATTTGGAGATGTACTGCTTTCTCTTTGGCCGTACAGGAGACATCCATAATTCTGGTTACATCAAGTTCTCTACCCGCTCTGTATTGTCTGTGTTTGATGCACCAGTCTTTCCATGTGTCAATTCGTATCTGTTTTTGTTTTGTTTTCTGAACAACTGTTGTTCTGTTTCATGTTGAATAAAAATAGGTAAAACTTAAAAAAAAAAAAAAAGATTTCTCACCTGAGGAATACTGAATGGCAGAGAAGCACCTGAAAAAATGTTCAACATCCTTAATCATCAGGGAAATGCAAATCAAAACAATCCTGAGATTCCACCTTCACACCAGTCAGAATGGCTAAGATGAAAAATTCAGGTGACAGCAGATGCTGGCGAGTATGTGGAGAAAGGGTAACACTCCTCCATTGGTGGTGGGATTGCAGGCTTGTACAACCACTCTGGAAATCAGTCTGGCAGTTCCTCAGAAAATTGGACATAATACTACCAGAAGATCCAGCAATACCTCTTCTGGGCATATATCCAGAAGATGCCCCAACGAGTAGGAAGGACACATGCTCCACTATGTTCATAGCAGCCTTATTTATAATAGCCAGAAGCTGGAAAGAACCCAGATGACTCTCAACAGAGGAATGGATACAGAAAATGTGTTACAGTTACACAATGGAGTACTACACAGCTATTAAATAGAATGAATTTATGAAATTTCTAACAAATGCATGGACCTGGAGGGCATCATCCTGAGTGAGGTAAACCAATCACAAATAAACTCTCACAATATGTACTAACTGATAAGTGGATATTAGCCCAGAAACTTAGGATACTCAAGATATAAGATACAATTTGCTAAACACATTAAACTCAAGAGAACGAAGACCAAAGTGTGGACACTTTGTACCTTCTTAGAATAGGAAACAAAACACCCATGGAAGGAGTTACAGAGACAAAATTTGGAAGTGTGACAAAAGAATGGACCATTTAGTGATTGCCATATCCAGAGATCCATCCCATGATCAGCTTCCATATGCTAATACCATTGCATACACTAGCAAGATTGTGCTGAAAGAACCAGGATATAGCTGTCTCTTGTGAGACTATGCGAGGGACTAGCAAACACTAGCAAACTCTAGCTCACAGTCAGATATTGAATGGACCACAGGGCCCCCAATGGAGGAAATAGAGAAAACACTCAAGGAACTAAAGGGAACTGCAACCCTATAGGTGGAACAACAATATGAACTAAGCTATACCCCGGAGCTCTTGTCTCTTGCTGCATATGTATTAAAAGATGACCTAGTCGGCCAGCACTGCAAATACAGGCCCATTGAACTTGCAAACTTTATATGACCCAGTACAGGGGAACGCAAGGGCAAAAAAGGGGGTGTGGGTGGGTAAGGGAGTGAGGGTGGGGCTTTGTATGGGGGACTTTTGGTATAGCATTGGAAATGTAAATGAGCTGAATACCTAATAAAAAATGAAAAAAAAAAAAAAAAAAAAAGGACTGACCACAAATTTCACCAAAGGAGCAGGTTGTAATTTTAAGAAATAAAAACAAGTGGTTGTACCATTAAACAAAGAAAAAAATTATAATAGCTGAATGCTGGAAACAACCCAGATGCCCTTCAATGAAAAATAATACAGAAAATGTGGTACATTTACCCAGTGAAAGACTACTCAAGAGGCAGGCAGATTTCTGAGATCAAGGGCATCCTGGTCTACAGAGTGATTTCCAGGACAGCCAGGGCCATACAGGGAGATCCTATCCCGAAAAATCAAAAACAAAAAACAAACAAACAATCAAAAACAAACAAACAAATAAAAACAAACAAAAAAAGACCACTCAGCTATTCAAAATGAGGATATCAGTTTTTTGTTTTGTTTTTGTTTTTCTTTCCAGGAAAATGCATGGAAATAGAAAATACCATCCTGAGTGAAGTAACCCAGACACCAAAGGAGATATGTATGAATATATGGTATGTACTCACAGATAAGTGTATATTACCCAAAAAGTTCAGAATATACATGAAGAATTCACAGACCATATGAAGCTTAAGAAGAGGGAAAGCCCAAATGTGAATGCTTCAATCTCCAATCTCACTTAGAACATGGAACAACATAATCATTGGAGGCAGAGGTATGGAGGGACATGTGTGAAACAGGGGAGGTGGAGGGAAGAAAAGGAGGCAATATCTGGTATGAGGGAGACAAGAAAGAAGCCCTGAGGGCCAAGAGAATGAATAGAAATATCTAGTAGTGTGACGTGGGGAATGGGAAGAACCACTACTAAATCCCAGACAGCATGGTTGTGGGAGGCTATCAGGACCCAATGAGGATGACAACAGCAGTGTGAAAGAACCTGAAGAGACCCTTTCAAGTACAAAGTAAAATGGTTCTATTTGAATATATAGAAAAGTTCATATAATTTTTGCCCTTAGATATGCATAGATATTCTATTATATTGTTTCATGTGTGGTAAATTATGATTATGAGGGCATATCTCTGATGTAGATCCAATTTGATTATGGTGATTTTTTCTAATGCAGTATGAATCTTTTTTCTACTAAGTTTGCAAACCTGGAAACCACTTTTGAAAGGAGAGAATCAGCTTCTGAAAGTTGTCCCATGACCTGCACGTTCATGATGTGACATATGCAACCACAGAAATGAAAGTATATACAGAGAAACACAATGTAGTTACATTTACAAAAGAAATTCTGTAGTCTGGTAGAACTCATTGTTAAATCCATCTAGTCCTGGACTTTTATGGTACTTTCCCTGCCATGATACCATTACCACATTTCAAGAACATGAGTTCTTATATTGGTTTTCTTTTATCCCCTTCATTTAAATATGTAGGTAATATATACCTATAATTTTTTTTAGTTTCTTCAAGATTTTATACTTTTTGTATTATTATTTCAGAATATTATCTTATGTTTCATTGAATTTCTTTGGTATATGTTGGACTATATATGGTTTTCTTGACTTCTGTACTGTACTGTCCTTAGCAATAAACTGCCATTTAGTAGTGTCATTTCTACCCCTGAGAATAGAACTACCAACCACCATGTCGTCCATAGTCCACATTTAAATTTTCTACAAAATTTGTGACATGTTCACTCCTCTAAGTTATAGATTATTTTACTCAAACTTTCTGCATAAGATTACTCCAGTGACTCAGAATTACAATTCCTATGATTTTTGAATCTGCACTTTAGCTCAATCTGTAAGAAAGAAAAAAAAAAAAAAAGAAAAACACATCCTAAGATGGACTCAGGTTGAGCATCCATAGAAATGTAAATGATGTAATGGATTTTTCTCTTCTTTAAGAGAGAATCTATGTGATGAAAATATCTTTGTAACTGATTCAAACAGTAAGAGATTGCATTTCTGGCTCAGACTACATGTTTATGTGTGTGTGTGTGTGTATAAATATATATAATGAATTTTGTTATGCTTGAGGTGTGCAGTTTCCTTCTAACTTGTATTATCCATGTGATTTTTCTTAAAGGTGAAATTCTGGTATTTACATGCATTGTTCATAATAAAGGGTGGAATTTTTTAAATATCATATTTGCATTTCTAAGCAGATGCTGAATTTACAGTGTTGCTTTTCTTAGATTTGCCATTTGTGTTATTTTGACTTTGTTTTTTACCTGTCTGACTTCTAGAGATGAATATTATCTATATTGTTTCCCAAGTTTTCCTGACTCTAAGCCTAATATAGATATAATATTTCTATATTGTATGTAGAAAGGAAATAAAAATTACCTACTATCCCTGTATTCTCCAATTAGAATGAATTCTAAAATTCTCGAAGTATTAATTGTCATTTCATTGGTGAGATGAAATATTTGAATTTATATTCTACTTTCTGAAAAAAAAATCCACCTATCTCTTTTATTCATTTTTATTTTGCTGTTTCTTTTCCAGAAGTATCTGCTGTGGCCAATTTCTGATTCATTAAAGTTTTGCAACACTGGCTGGATTGGCTCTGGACATTCCTCACCATCGAATTTGGATTCAGTTTTTCTTCTTGGTTCAGTTCTTTATTTTCCATTCATCTTTCAAATTACTTTGTTCTTTCATGTGAATTCACAGCTGGTCACTTGATATTAAGTAACTAATTTGGTTCCTTTTTTGGCAAAAAAAAATAAATCAGTCACTATTTATAACAAATTTTAGATTAATAAAGTCAGTGGCCTTTATAAAAATTATGAACAGAATTGTAGTGAGTTTGACCTAATGCTGCTTTTATTATAATTTTCTGCATGTAAAACACTGAGGGATTCTGCTCTGAGTTGGTTTTGATTGGTAAATAAAGATTCAACCAGATAATGGCTGGCCAGGGCAGATAGAGGTAGGACTTTTAAGGTTTCAGTGCTTAAAACAGAGAGGAAGTAGTACAAAGGAGATCCATCAGGCTGGGAGAAGAAGAGGTGAAATGCCATACCTGAGAAGAGTGGAGGGCAGGAGTCATAGCCAGCATTTGAAGGTGCAGGAGAGGGCGCACAGTCGTCTGACTACTGCCAGCTACCCACAACACCCGCCAAGCGATCTTAAGACCTCTGGTGAGTGGAACTAAGCATCTGCTCCAATCCAACCTCACGGGACTTGACACTGCATTAGTCAGGGAAGCAAAAACCTGGTCTGAGTAGGGGCACAAGCCCCTTTTGGTCCGAGCAGCACCAGGGTAGCTAGGGCGCACAGTCGGCTGACTACCACCAGATACGCACAACACCAGCCACGCCATCTTAAGAATTCTGAGGATTGGGATCTGCCCAGCACAGGAGCGCTTTGCCGAGTATTGGCAACAGACATCTTAGTTCTGGGACCCTGCCAAGTGTATCCTGCACAGCTCCAGAGAATACCAGATGGCGAAAGGCAAACGTAAGAATCCTACTAACAGAAATCAAGACCACTCACCATCATCAGAACACAGCACTCCCATGCCACCTAGTCATGGGCACCCCAACACAACCGAGAAGCTAGACCCAGATTTAAAAGCATATCTCATGATGATGGTAGAGGACATCAAGAAGAACTTTAATAACTCACTTATAGAAATACAGGAGAACACTGCTAAAGAGTTACAAGTCCTTATAGAAAAACAGGAAAACACATCCAAACAGGTGATGGAAATGAACAAAACCATACTAGACCTAAAAATGGAAGTAGACACAAGAAAGAAAACCCAAAGTGAGGCAACGCTGGAGATAGAAACCCTAGGAAAGATATCTGGAACCATAGATGCAAGCATTAGCAACAGAATACAAGAGATGGAAGAGAGAATGTAAGGTGTAGAAGATTCCATAGAGAACATCAGCACAACAATCAAAGAAAATGCAAAATGCAAAAAGATCCTAACTCAAAACATCCAGGAAAATCCAGGACACAATGAGAAGACCAAACCTACGGATAATAGGAGTTGATGAGAATGAAGATTTTCAACTCAAAGGACCAGCCAACATCTTCAACAAAATTATTGAAGAAAACTTCCCAAATCTAAAGAAAGAGATGCCCATGAACTTACAAGAAGCCTACAGAACTCCAAATAGACTGGACCAGAAAAGAAATTCCTCCTGACACATAATAATCAGAACAACAAATGCACTAAATAAAGAGAGAATATTAAAAGCAGTAAGGGAGAAAGGTCAAGTAACATACAAAGGCAAGCCTATCAGAATTACACCAGATTTTTCACCAGAGACTATGAAAGCCAGAAGAGCATGGACAGATGTTATACAGAAACTAAGACAAAACAAATTCCAGCCCAGGCTACTATACCCGGCCAAACTCTCCATTACCATAGATGGAGAAACCAAAGTATTCCAAGACAAAACCAAATTCACAAATTATCTGTCCACAAATCCAGCCCTTCAAAGGATAATGACAGAAAAGAAGCAATACAAAGACGGAAATCACACTCTAGAACAAGCAAGAAAGTAATCCCTCAACAAACCAAAAAGAAGACAGCCACAGGAACAGAATGCCAACTCTAACAACAAAAATAAAAGGAACCAACAATTACTTTTCCTTAATATCTCTTAATATCAATGGTCTCAACTCCCCAGTAACAAGACATAGACTAACAGACTGGCTAAACAAACAGGACCCAACATTCTGCTGCTTACAGGAAACCCATCTCAGGGAAAAAGACAGACACTACCTCAAAGTGAAAATCTGGAAAACAATTTTCCAAGCAAATGGTCTGAATAAACAAGCTGGAGTAGCCATTCTAATATCGGATAAGATCGAATTCTAACACAAAGTTATTAAAAAAGACAAGGAGGGACACTTCATACTCATCAAAGGTAAAATCCTCCAAGAGGAACTCTCAATTCAGAATATCTATGCTCCAAATGCAAGGGCAGCCACATTCATTAAAGACACTTTAGTAAAGCTCAAACCACACATTGCAACTCACTCAATAATAGTGGGAGACTTCAACACACCACTTTCATCAATGGACAGATCATGGAAACAGAAACTAAACAGGGACACAGTGAAACTAACAGAAGTGATGAAACAAATGGACTTAACAGATATCTACAGAACATTTTATCCTAAAACAAAAGGATATACCTTCTTCTCAGCACCTCACAGGACCTTCTCCAAAATTGACCATATAATTGTCACAAAACAGGCCTCAACAGATACAAAAATATTGATGTTGTTCCATGTACCTATCAGACCACCATGGCCTAAGGCTGATCTTCAATAATAACATAAATGGAAACATAATGGAAAGCCAACATTCACTTGGAGACTGAACAACACTTTTCTCAATGATACCTTGGTCAAGGAATGAGTAAAGAAAGAAATGAAAGACTTTTGAGAGTTTAATGAAAATGAAGCCACAGCATACCCAAACCTATGGGACAAAATGAAACCATTTCTAAGAGGGAAACTCATAGCGCAGAGTGCCTCCAAGAAGAAACAGGAGAGAGCACATACTAGCAGCTTGATGAAACATATAAAAGCTCTAGAAAAATGGAAGCAAATTCACCCAAGTGGAGTAGACGGCAGGAAATAATCAAACTCAGGGGTAAAATCAACCAAGTGGAAACAAGAAGAACTATTCAAAGAATTAAAAAACGAGGAGTTGGTTCTTTGAGAAAATCAACAGGATAGATAAAAACTTAGCTAGACTCACTAGAGGGCACAGGGACAATATCTTAATTAACATAATCAGAAATGAAAAGGGAGACATAGCAACAGATCCTGAAGAAATACAAAACACCATCAGATCCTTCTACAAAAGGCTATACTCAACGAAACTGGAAAAACTGGATGAAATGGACAAATTTCTAGACAGACACCAGGTACCAAAGTTAAATCAGGAACAAGTTAATGATCTAAACAGTCCCATAACCCCTAAGGAAATAGAAGCAGTCATTAATAGTGTCCCAAACAAAAAAAAGCCCAGGACCAAATTGGTTTAGTGCAGAGTTCTACCAGACGTTCAAAGAAGATCTAATCCCAGTTCTGCACAAACTATTCCACAAAATAATAGTAGAGGAAACTCTACCCAACTCATTCTATCAAACCACAATTACTCTGATACCTAAACTACAGAAAGATCCAACAAGTTAGAGAACTTCAGACCAATTTCCCTTATGAATATCGATGCAAAAATCCTCAATAAAATTCTTGCTAACAGAATCCAAGAACACACTAAAGCAATCATCCATCCTGACCAAGTAGGTTTCATCCCAGGGATGCAGGGATGGTTTAATATACGAAAATCCATCAACGTAATCCATCATGTAAACAAATTCAAAGACAAAATCCACATGATCATCTCATTAGATGCGAAAAAAGCATTCGACAAGATCCAAAACCCATTCATGATAAAAGTCTTGGAAATATCAGGAATTCAAGGCCCATACCTAAATATGATAAAAGCAATCTATAGCAAACCAGTAGTCAACATCAAAGTAAATGGTGAGAAGCCAGAACAATACCACTAAAATCAGGGACTAGACAACGCTGCCCACTTTCTCCCTACCTCTTCAATATAGTACTTGAAGTCCTAGCCAGAGCAATTTGACAACAAAAGGAGATCAAGGGGAGACAAATTGGAAAAGATGAAGTCAAAATATCACTTTTTGCAGATGATATGATAGTGTATGTAAGTGACCCTAAAAATTCCACCAGAGAACTCCTAAGCCTGATAAACAGCTTCAGTGAAGTAGCTGGACATAAAATTAACTTAAACAAGTCAATGGACTTTCTCTACACAAAGGACAAACAGGCTGAGAAAGAAATTAGGGAAACAACACCCATCTCAATAGCCACAAATAATATAAAATACCTAGGTGTGACTCTAACTAACGAAATGAAAGATCTGTATGACAAGAAATTCATGTCTCTGAAGAAAAAAATTAAAGAAGATCTCAGAACATGGAAAGATCTCCCATGCTCATGGATTGGCAGGATCAACATTGTAAAAATGGCTATCTTGCCAAAAGCAATCTACAGATTCAATGCAATCCCCATCAAAATTCCAACTCAATTCTTCAACGAATTAGAAGGAGCAATTTGCAAATTCATCTGGAATAACAAAAAACCTAGGATAGCAAAAACTCTTCTCAAGGATAAAAGAACCTCTGGTGGAATCACCTTGCCTGACCTAAAGCTTTACTACAGAGCATTTGTGATAAAAACTGCATGGTACTGGTATAGAGACAGACAAGTAGACCAATGGAATAGAATTGAAGACCCAGAAATGAACCCACACACCAAGGTCACTTGATCTTCGACAGGGGAGCTTAAACCATCCAGTGGAAGAAAGGCAGCATTTTCAACAATTGGTGCTGGTACAACTGGTTGTTATCGTGTAGAAGAATATGAATCGATCCATACTTATCTCCTTGTACTACGGTCAAATCTAAGTGGATCAAGGAACTTCACATAAAACCAGAAACACTGAAACTTATAGAGGAGAAAGTGGGGGAAAGCCTTGAAAATATGGGCACAGGGGAACATTTACTGAATAGAACAGCAATGGCTTGTGCTTTAAGATCAAGGATTGACAAGTGGGACCTCATGAAACTGCAAAGCTTCTGCAAGGCAAAAGACACCTTCAATAAGACAAAAAGACCACCAACAGGTTGGGAAATAATCTTTACCTATCTTAAATCAGATAGGGGACTAATATCCAATATATATAAAGAACTCAAGAGGGTGGACTCCAGAAAGTCAAATAGCCCCATAAAAGATGGGGCTCAGAGATGAAAAAAGAATTCTCACCTGAGGAATATTGAAAGGCTGAGAAACACCTGAAAAAATGTTCAACATCCTTAATCATCAGGGAAATGCAAATCAAAACAACCCTGAGATTCCATCTCACACCAGTCAGAATGGCTAAGATCAAAAATTCAGGTGACAGCAGATGCTGGCGAGGATGTGGAGAAAGAGGAACACTCCTCCATTGTTGGTGGGATTGCAAGCTGGTACAACCACTCTTGAAATCAGTCTGGCGGTTCCTCAGAAAATTGGACATAGTACTACCGGAAGATCCTGCAATACCTCTTCTGGGCATATATCCAAAGATGTCCCAACCAGTAAGAAAGACACATGCTTCATTATGTTCATAGCAGCCTTATTTATAGTAGCCAGAAGCTGGAAAGAACCCAGATGTCCCTCAAGAGAGGAATGGATACAAAAAATTTGGTACATTTACACAATGGAGTAGTACTCAGCTATTAAAAAGAATGAATTCAGAAAATTCCTAGGCAAATTGTTGGACCTGGAGGGCATCATCCTGAGTGAGGTAACCCAATCACAAAAGAACTCAAATGAAATGTACTCACTGATAAGTGGATATTAACCCAGAAACTTAGTATAGCGAGATATAAGGTACAATATGTAAAACATATGCAACTGAAGAAGAACTTAAACCAAAGTGTGGACACTTTGCTCATTCTTAGAATTGGAAACAATCACTCATGTAAGGAGTTACAGAGACAAAGTTTGGAGCTGAGACAAAAGGATGGTCCATCTAGAGACTGCCATATCCAGGGATCCATCCCATAATTAGCCTGCAAGCAATGACACCATTGCATACACTAGCAAGCCTTTGATGCAAGGATGGTGATATAGCTGTCCCTTGTGAGACTAGGTCGGGGCCTAGCAAACACAGATGTGGATGCTCACAGTCAACTATTGGATGGATCACAGGGCCCCCAATGGAGAAGCTAGAGAAAGTATCCAAGGAGCTAAAGAGATCTGCAACCCTATCGGAGGAACAACATTATGAACTAACCAGTACCCCAGAGCTCTTGAATCTAGCTGCATATGTATTAAAAGATGACCTAGTCGGCCATCACTGGAAAGAGAGGCCCATTGGTCAGGCAAACGTTATATGCCCCAGCACAGGGGAATGCCAGGGCCAAAAATGGGAATGGGTGGGTAGGGCAGTGGGGGGGGGACTTTTGGGATAGCATTGGAAATGCAATTGAAGAAAATACGTAATTAAAAAATATTAAATTGAGAAATACTCAAAATAATTCAGCAAAATCAGGAACAAGAAAAGGCTGTTCATTCTCTGAAAATCTATTTAATACAGTACTTGATATTCTAGTTAGAGGAATAAGACAACTGAAGAGGATCAAGGAGATACAAATTAGAAAGGAAGATAATCAAAGTATCATTATTTATAAAATAGTATAGATAAACAATTCCAACAATGCTACCAGATGATAAACACCTCGAGCACAGATGATAAACACCTGGAGCAACGTGTCTAGATTCAAGATTAATTAATTAAATAATTATAAATAAATAAATAAATAAATAAATAAATAAATAAATAAATAAATAAATAAATAAATAAATAAATAAAAGAAGGTGCTGGAAGAGGGTGACCCAGTTTTCCAGTTCGCTGGTTCCAGTGCAACAAAAGTAACATGAAGAAGTTAGTAGGTAATAACCAGGATTGTCAGTGGGAGGTTGATTAACCACATAGAGGTTAGAAAGTGGCCCAAGTGTTACACTGTTTAAAGCATAACAAAATATAAAAAATCTGTGAGTTATTTTCATAAGGGAGTGCAAATTATTGGGGTAGGAAACAGAAAAATGCCATTATGATTTATACATAACAATATTGTTACACTGAATAAAATAAAAAATAAGTTCTGGAGAACTAATGAATTTTGTACTTGTTATACTTAATATTATCATATACATATACAGTGAGTTAATTGTCAATATTCTTTAAAGTCATTATAAAATACCATAACTGTATCAAGTAATAGATGATATTTCAATAGTTGTAATAAGTTCATTATTATTTATACAGAAAAAAACATGTATAAGAGATATTTGTGACATACACTTTAATAAAAGAAAGGTAATACAAATTTTACAAATATTACAGAACTCTGCCTATGTATTCTGGATGCTCTCAAATGAATATTAATAAAAAAAAAACAACCAAGAATCACTGCCATTGAAAAATTAATAAAGTTGTAGTAAAATTTACCCTATTGATCCATGAAACTCATTGTACTATAGAAGACATATTTCATAAAGTAGAAAATAGGTGAATTAGAGTGTTTTAATTACTTTTCTGTTGTCACAATAAGACACTGTGGCAAAAACAGCTTACAAATAAAGAGTTTATTAGGGGTTTATTCTTGGTTTCAGTGGCTTGGAATCCATGGTCATCATAATTGAAAGCATAGCAGCAAGTAGACCCACATGGCATTGGGATAAAAATTTGAAGGCAGACAGAGTAATCTAACCAGGAATGGTAAAAGCTTTTAAATTTCAAATCCCACCCACAGTGACACAACTTCTTCAACAAGGTCATATCAACTAATTATTCCTAAAAATTTACACTAACATGGGATCAAGTACTCAAATAATTGAGCCAAATGAGATCATTCCCATCCAAAGAAGCCCCCAAACCATACTTATTTTGTTTTTCAGACCATCTGTTAATGTGTTTCTTTATTGTCTGTTGTGGTGTTTACTTTTAATTGTCATCTTGACACAAACTAGAATCACTTGATAAAGCAATCAAAATTGTGTGGATAAGACTGACATATGGGCCAGGCATGGTGGCACACATTTAATCCCATAACTTGGAAGGCAGAGGCAGGCAGATTTCTGAGTTCGAGGCCAGCCTGGTCTACAAAAGGAAGTCCAGGACAGCCAGGGCTATACAGAGAAACCCTGGCTTGAAAAACGAAAACAAAAACAAAAACAAAAACAAAAACAAAAACAAAAACAAAAACAAAAACAAAACAAAACAAAAACAAAATCAAAATCAACAAAAACAAAAACAAAAACAAAAACCAAAAAACAAAAACAAACAAACAAACAAAAAAGACTGACATACGTTTGTGAGGAACTGTCTTAATTATTAGTTGATGTAGGAACTCCCACCCTGAATATAGTTGACACAATTTTTTATTTGGGCTGTGGACACTTCTGTGAATGAAAAAAGTAGCTATATCAGAAGAACATGCAAGGATATACTCATTTCTCAATCCTTCTGAATGCAGACATGTGACCATCTGCCTAGGTAACTTTCATTACATGAAAAGTGACAAATTGCAAATTTCAATTAAAAGCCAAATTAAGCCTTTCTCCCCAAGATGATTTCTTTAGAGCATTTTATTGTAATAATAGAAATAAGACTGGAAGACTCATAAAGTAACAAGACAAATTTATAAGTTCTCATCGTGTACTTTTCAAGTTCTGTGGCATTTTTTTACACACAATAATTTCTACACACCCTTTGATTAACATGGATGTTTGCTGAAATTATAAACAAAAAGTCTAGACCAACTTCAGGCACCCCAGGTAACTTTCCACTCTAGGCTCTAGGCTCACCAACTCCCCTTCAAGTATTTTGAACAACTATAAAGTGCAACCCATGACCTGACTCCATATTCCTTCTCACAAATTGAGCTGAAGATCTCTGTTTTTTTTTTTTTTGGAAGCCCTACCTATGGAACCCAGAGGTAATGTTGACACCCAAAACCTCAGAAGACAGAGTAGTCACAAAACTCTCAGCAAAGACACCCTCCTGGACCTGAAGACTTCCTGGTCACTAGAACCCCAAGGCATTAAGACCAGAAAACCTGGAGGAAACAGAGACCAAGGGAATAAAAACATCAACAAAACAAAACAAAAATCCATGCATCTGACAATTACTTATGTAGAAATCAATATATAAACCTATAATAATCTCAAAATTCAAGTAGATAGAGTACAATCTAAGAACACACTCTACAACAATTTGGGAAACCTGACAGCACTTAGCCACAGATGCCTTACTGTAGAACACTCTGGCTGTTCCATCATAGGTGAAGCACAAGAAAATGATCTTAAATCCAATTTTATGGAAATGGTAGATGGCTTTAAAGAAGAACTGCAGAAGTCCCTTAAAGAAATAGAGGCATGCACAATGAAACAGGTGAAGTAATTGAATAAACTGTTTAAGAACTGAAATTGGAAATAGACACAATAAAGAATTTTAAAAGTCGCTAGGAGAGAGAAAATGTAATGAGTGACTTTCTGAAGATAGTCCAACATTTTGGGCAGATGTGATGGATCTCTGAATTACAAGGCCTTCATACATTTCATTTGAGGCATCGATCTTTCCTCTAAGTATTCTAGAGTATAATTTTCCCTGGCATATAGCCCATCCTATTGGATGCAGATCAACAAACATGTACTCTCTTGTAGTAATGCTATGTAAATAAATTAATGATTTCTTACTACTTTATATAATTTTATAGAATTAATAAATGTACATAAGTAATTTTGAGCTCTTTATTGAAAAGCTGCAGTTGAAGTTCTGTAAGACTTCTTGTGTCACAGAATAATTGCATTAGGATAAAATGCAGGCTTAGAACAAATTTATAATCAGAGAAACTATTCCTTCTATGATAGATGTGAATGCATTATCTGAAAAGTATTTTCACAAACTTAATATGAACAATTTTTAGGACGTTCAAAGACAAAAGATAAAATATTGACTAGATTTATCTGTACAAAACTTCAAAATGAATGAGACACTAGGCAGATGATTGACCCCCTTGACATAAAATTTAGTTAAAACTTGTATGAACTTGTGGAGTTACTAGCAGCTAATGAATATATAATTAATAACCAATCACAATGGACTTGCAGGTAACATTCTTCCTGACATTCCTTATTTGATTTATTGACTTGTATTAATGTTGTGAACTTGCTAGTACCTTTTATAAAATAGAAGCTTGGAATACCATATGATCATGTATCCTGAGAAAGTGTAAGAATTGAATACAATAGGAAATATGTTCCCCCTTTTCTCTCTCTCCTAGAAATAAAGTCTAAAGCCTTCTTTTGAAGTGAGTACTTTTTCTTGTGAATGTGAATTTCTCTGGCTACACAAGGTTAAAGAACTTTTAGCACTGATCAGGGAAGGCACTCTGTCCTAACTCAATACTCCACTATTAAACCACAGGTATTAATCATCAAAGGTGGGCAAATTTAACCACAAAATAAGCCAGAAAGTTTTAAGCTTCCAGAAGCCATCAGCTTTCAACCATCAGGGCAAATAGAAGGGAATTTAAAAAGGAAAGAGGAATTAAAGATTTTCTAGAATTCAATGAATTGCACAAAATTCCAAGTAAATGGGGTACAATGAAAACAGATGAAGGTTCATAGTTATGAGTGTCTTCATAAGAAATTGTAGAGATCGCATACTCACCAATTAACAGCATGTCAGAAAGATCTGGTTCAAATAGAAGCACAGCCACCAAAGATAAATAGACAGCAGGTAATAATCAAACTCAAAACAATAAAAAAATCAAAGAGAACAAGACAAAGAATCAGGCAACAAATATTTGGTTCTTTGAGGAAATCATCAGGATGGACAAAACTTTTTTCAAAACCAACTAAAAGAAAGAGAGCGAAAGCATACAAATTAACAAAATTAGAAATGAAGAGGAAGACATAAAAACAGACACCGAGATCATTCGGTTTCACATCAAAAACCTGTACTCCAGAAACATGGAAAACCAAAATAGAAAAAATAAAAAGGACAATTTTCTCAATAGATACAATTTGGTAAAGCTGAATCAAGATCAACTTGAATAGTTCTATAGACAAAGGAAATATAACCTGTCATTTTATATCTCCCAAACAAAACCAGACAATGTCAGATGGTTATAGAGCAGGATTATACCATACTTTCAAAAAAGTGCTAATACTGATACACAAAATATTTCACTAGATTAAAACAGAAGGAAAGTTGACAAAATTTACTTTATGGGAATACAGTCAATGTGAGACTTAAGTCCCACAAAGACTCAACAAAGAAAGAGAATTTCGGACCAATTGCCCTTATAAACATCGATTTAAAAATACTCAATAAAATACTTGTAAACAGAATTCAAAGATATATGAAAAATATCACCCCTATCCTGAAGTAGAGTTCATTTTACATATCCAGGGATGGATCAACATACCAAACTCTTTCACTGTAATCTACCATGTAAGCAAACTAAAAGGAAAACATACCGCAAAATTATCATAGTCAATGTTGAAGAAGACTCCAACAAAATCCAACACTCCTTGATGATAAATTCTTAAAGAGATGAGGGATACATGTCACATGTTTGAACATAATAAAGCCAATACATTGAAAGCTGACACCCAATATCAAATTAAATGTAGTGAAAAAAAATATTCCCTAAAAAGGAATAATATGGTAAAATTATATATTCTCTGTATCTATTCTGTATAGTACCTGAGGTTTTAGAAACAACAATAAGGAAAGGAAGAAGATCAAGGTATACAAATTGAAAAGGAAAAAGTCAAACTATTGCTATTCAGATACAGTAGTATACATAAGTGACATGATGCAAAATTAACTGAAAATAAACAGAATACTTCCTAAAAACAGTCTCTCTTCCTATTGATGCCAGATAAGGCCATCCTCTGCTACATGTGCAGCTGGAGCCATGGGTCCCTCCATGTTGGTTGGAGCTTTTATTCCTGGGAGCTCTGAGGAGTCTGGTTGGTTGATATTGTTTTTTTTCCTATGATATTGCAAACCTCTTCAGCTCCTTCAGTCCTTCCCCTAACCTCTACATTGGGGTCCCAAAGCTCATTCTGATGGTTGACTGCAAGCATCCACATCTGTGTCGGTAAGGATTTGGCAAAGTCTCTCAGGAAACATCTATATCAGGCACCTCTCAGCAAGCATTTGTTGGCATCTGCAATAGTGCCTGGGCTTGGTGGCTGCATATAGGATATATCACCATGTGGGGCAGTCTCTGGATGACTTTTCCTTCAGACTCTGCTCCACTCTTTGTCCCTGTATTTCATTTCAACATGAACAATTCTGGGTGAAATTTTTGAAAATGGTAGGGCACCCATCTTTCAACCAGACCAAATTCCTAACCTCTGGATATGGTTTCTACAGATACTCTCTCCCCTTTGTTGGGGATTTCACCTAATGTCATCCCCGTAGGGTCCTGTGATCCTCTTGTTTCCTGGAATATAGAACTTTCTGTTGGCTTCCCCCAGTTCCCTACCCCCGGTTTCAAACTGTACTACTAAGAAGAAGCAATAAAGACTGCATGGTATTGGCATAAATACAGATAGGTTGATCAATAAATTGATGTGAAGACACAGAAGTGAATCCATACTTATGAACACTTGATTTTAACAAGACGCCAAAACTATACAATGGAATAGATGAAACATTTTCAACAAATGATGCTGGTAGTATTGGATATCTGCTTGTAGAATACTACAAGTAGATCCATATCTATTACCCTTCACAAAAGTCAAGTCTAAATGAATCAAAGATCTGATCAAGAAACCCTGATATACTAAATCTGATAAAAGAGGAAGTGGAGAATAACCTTGAAATCTTTGGCACAGAAGATGACTTCCAAAACAAAACTCTAGTAGTTCAGCCACTGAGATCAACAATTAATAAATGAAACCTCATTAAACTGAAAATATTTGGTAAGGCATGGGGCACTGTCAATAGAACAATATGTCAGCTTATAGAATGGCTTAACCAACTCTATATCTGACAGAATGTTGATATCCAAAATATATAAAGAACTCAACAAATTAAATATCAAAAAAGCAAATAATACATTAGAAATTGGGAACAGTGCTAAGCAAAGAATTCTTGATAGAGGAATCTAATGGGTGAGAAGCACTTAAAGAAATGTTCATTATCCTTAGTCATAAGGTAAATGAAAAATGATATGACTCTGAGATTTTATCTTACAAACATCAGACTCGTTAACATCTAAGACTTAAATGACAGCACATTCTGCCTCAGGGACAAAGACAGACACCACATCAGAGTAAAAGGCTGGAAAATAATTTTCCAAGCAAATGGTCTGAAGAAAAAAGCTGGAGTAGCCATTCTAATATCAAACAAAATCGAATTCCAAATCAAAGTTATCCAAAAAGTCAAGGAAGGACAGCACATTATGTTGAGATTGTGGAAGAAATGGAAGACTCCTTCATTGCTGGTACTATTTAAACTTG
Organism: Mus musculus; assembly: GCF_000001635.26. Classification (NCBI taxonomy): domain Eukaryota; kingdom Metazoa; phylum Chordata; class Mammalia; order Rodentia; family Muridae; genus Mus; species Mus musculus. The sequence goes on from NC_000087.7 coordinate 43,437,985, forward strand.
TACAACAACTTTGGAAATAAATTTGGTGGCGTCTCAGAAAATTGGGAGTAGTTGTATCAAAAAAAAAACAAAAACAAAAATCAAAACAAAACAAAACAAAACAAAAACAAAAAAACAAAACAAAACAAAAAAAACAAAACCCAAAAAAACAAAACAAAAAACAGCTATAACACTCCTAGGTATATACCAAAAGAAAACTCCATCCTACCCCCATAAGAGTACATACTCAATTATGTTCATAGAGACATTATTCATAATAGCCAGAAACTGGAAACAACCTAGATATCCCTCGATCAAAAAAAGAATAAAGAAAATGTGATATACTTACACAGTGGAATACTTCACAGCTATTAAAAACACAGACAATTTGAAATTTGTACAAAAAATGGATGGCACAAGAAAATATCACCCTGAGTGAGGTAACCTAGACCCACATAGGCAAACGTTGTACATATTCACATATAAGTTGGTACTGATTATAAAGGATAACCATGTTGTAATCCAAAGGTGCCAAAAATAATATCTCACTGAGATGGGAATATAAACTAGGCATTTTCATTGGACATGGGAATAGCACTGGACAAGAGTTGGTGTTTGGATGCAAACCAGAAGGATCATGTTGGGGAAAGAATTGAGGTAGGGTGTACTGGAAGAGACAACTGAATTGGGGGAATTCATCTCTGGAATGAGCTAGAAACCTACAGAAATAGAAATTCCTCAGAATCTAAGACAGTGAATTGAGGGTAACAAAAAAAAAAAACCCTATTTGCAATGGGTAATATGAAGCCTGAAATGTCCATCTCCTGTAACCAGGAAAGATTTTCAATGGAGGGAATGGGACACCAGTCCTACTATAAAAACTTCATCCTCCAATTTCTCCTGCCTACAAGATGTGCAGGGATAAAGATAGAACAAATATTGAGGGGATGGCCAACCAATGACTGGTCCAACTTGAGATCTATGCCAAGAAATAGAGCACATCCTTGATACTGTTAACAATGTTCTGCTATACTGGCAAATAGGAGCCTAGCCTAACTGTCATGAGAAAGACTTCAACTAGCAATTGATGGAGGCATATGCAAGAACCACAGCCAAAAATTCATTTGACTTTAGGAAATCTGTGAAAAAGGAAGAAGGTTTACTGGAGTCAAGGAGGTCAAGGAAACCACAAGAAAATTCACAGAATCAACTTACCTGAGTTCTTGGGGCCACACAGACACTGAGCCAACAAGGTAGCATTCATGAGAATGACCTTGGCCCTTGGCATATATGTAAAATTTATGTAGCTTGGGATTCATGTGGAAATCTTAACAATGTGAGAACAGTCTCTCCCTGTCTCTGTTGCATGCCTTTGAGATATTTTCAGCTGATTGAGCTACCTCTTCTAGCTTTACTAGGAGAGGATGTTCCTAGTCTGTAATTTGATATGACAAGGCAGTTTTATATCAATGGGAGGTCTCTCCTTTTCTGAAGAGAAAGAGAGGAGGAATGGATGTGGGGAAGGTGAGCTCCTGGGAAGGACTTCAAGAAGAGGAGGGAGGGGAAGCTATATTTAGGATGTATTATCTTTTTACAGTTTCCCCTAACAGTTACTCCTTCTAGTTCTTTCCCACTTTTCCTCTAATCCAGATTACTACTGTCTGTCACTTTTTAGGAAACAAATAGTTATCTAAAGAATACTAATGAAATAAACCAAATTAACTGAATAGGACAAAACAACCAAAGAAAATAAACAAATGCACACACACACACACACACACACACACACACACACACTCAAACATATATAGATACAGAAACACAAATTCAAATACTCTATCTAATCAAAACCCCAAACCAGAAAACATAATATACACAAAGAACCTGTATGATAGGAAAGCAAACAAACAAAATACCCAAAGTTAACTTTCTTAGACAAAGAGGCTCTAAAGATGCTGTCTTAGTGTTTTACTGCAGTGAACAGGCACTAAGACCAAGGCAAGCCTTATAAAGGACAACATTTAATTGGAGCTGGCTTACAGGTTCAGATGTTCAGTCCATTATCATCAAGGTGGGACGTGGCAGCATCCAAGCAGACATAGAGTTGACACAACTGAGAGTTCTAAATCTTCATCTGTAAGCCTGCTAGTTGAAGACTGACTTACTCACAGCTAAGATGAAGGTATTAAGCCCACACCTATAGTGACACACCTACTCCAAGACCACATCTCCTAATAGTGCCATTCCCTGTGCCAAGCTTATACAATCATAGATATCATTAAGTGGAATCCATACTCAACAATGCTTGAATGGCCAAGAACCTGAAACTAGAAATGCCAGGGATCTAGAGAAAGACCAAATACTACTATTCTACTAAAGGAGTATAGCAGTTAAATGACTCCTGTTGACATTTTGCTATACTCACAGGTCTGTATATTGCTCATTCATCATCACAGAAGTATCCTCATGCAGCAGATGGAAACAAACACAGAGACTTGCAGCCAGATAATATGCAAAGCCTTAGGGACCTTCTAACATTCAGTCCTACAAGGGAGGTCACCATCAAATCTCCACCTCAGTGTTCAGGAAACACTGTAATAAAAGACAGAAACAGTGTAGGATCATAAAAATTATCTTGATTGTAACTACTAGAATTTAGTCCTGGCTACACACTTTTATTAAAAAACTAACATCAATGAAATTTATATTTTAGAGTTGTTTCTACAACAGAACAAACGATCTACATTTGAGGTTGGTCTTCCTATTTCACATAATCAAATCAGGAAAAAAAATTCATCACAGGTGCCCCAAATTCCCAGAGTTTTAGGGAATTCCTAATATTATCAGGGTTACAACCAAGACTAGCCATCATAAGTATACCTCTTGTCAATAAGACATACAATCATATCTCCTTATATTAATTTCCCAAGGAAAGCAATAGTTATGCCTAGCATAGTATCCAATATCCAATATACAACTGGAAATAAAGTATATGAATTTCCAGGGCATAATCATGCTTAACATGAGATAAAATTCCATATACAACTACAATCATATTTTATCTTTTAGAATAGATTACAATTTCTTAATTGTAACACCATATAAAATCAAATTCAAAGCATTGTTTACTTTCAAATACACTGACATGATTATACATTCTCATTCAAAATAAGAGGAAAAGAAACATAAACAGGAAATACTGTAAAAATCAAGATAAAATCTAGCTAGACAAACCCCAAATCCTAAATTTATGTACATTGTGGCTTAAATAGCACTTCCTATCTAGTTTCATGACTACAATATATTTCTCTGTCTTGGGATGCTTCCATTCTTTGTGTGTGGCTTACTTTGAGAGATATCCCAAAACTGTGGACCTTCTTACATCACAATATAGGCTTCCCTTTCATACCTTCACAAAAAGCCTCTCTAGGCATCTATTCAGGGACTTCGCTGCAACCTGGATGCCCTCAGTGTCTTTTCATAACCACGCAGGAAGACTCCATGGCTCTTGTACTTCTGTATCCTTCATTAATCTGACGAAAGAACTACAAGGTGGATTTTGCCAAGTTCTTTTGCCTGCTTTAGATAGAACCTGCCTGCTTCCTTGAATACTTTTTCATAAATTTGATATGTTGTTTTTCTGCTATAAACAGACAAATCCTTATTACAGTTCTTTGTACAAGTTGCAGGATTAGCTTGGTGGATTCTCACCTCGAGGAAACAATTTCATTTATTACATTACTCCTTTCAACACTAGCTATGGCTCCCACAAAAAATTTCTGGTGCTCTTTTTTTCTCCAAACTTAGTTCTAGCTCATCCCTTGAAGAATGAGTACAAACAGGAAAACAAAAGACAAGAAGCATTAGCGATGTGGGAATAAAGTAAGCTCTACTGCTGGTGGGTGTTTAAGTTGGTACATCCAGGATAAAATCAGTGTAAAATTTACTAAAAATATCTAAAAATAGAACTAACTGGTGACTCACCTATATCACACTTGAGTGTAGAAAAGATAGCATGGTTATCTAGTGATACTTGCTCAGTCATTTTTGTTGCTTTTGTTTTCAAAATAGCTAGGAGATGCAATCAGCTGTAACTAGATCTGCTAGAGAGTATATGGAACTTGAAAATACTATATAGTAAATGTGTTAACTCAGGCCTATAAAGAGAAATGCTACCTGTCTGTAATCACATTTGGTCTAGCTTCAACTTTTAGATTTTATGTTTAACTTGGAGTATCTGTGGAGATAAGGAACCCCAAAGTGGCACATGGCATGGAAGAAAGGATGAAGCCTTTATGGAAGGAGGGAATGACAGAACACATGCAACATAATAGGAGGAGGAAACATTAGAGCTTACAAGTGTAGGTAAGCATGAGGATAGGATTATGTCTGTTATCCCCTTACGGAATGCCACAATTTAGGAAGTTTATTTAAAATATTACAGTTTAGTGGCATTACTCTTGGTTACAGTCCAAAATTTGATACTACAACACTTTTTGAAGAAACCACATACTCGAGTAATAGAACATGAATAAATAAAGTTATAACCAATCTTGAAATTTAATTCTTAGGGCTTGCTGTTATATAGTGGCAGAAAGGTCTGTTTATGCTACTAGCAGAGAAAGTAATCAAGCAGATTACACATCTGTGATCCCTGACAACAAGATTAGTGACTCATTTGAAATATACTGTGTACATATATATCATCTAGGTTTAAAGTAATATATTCCTGTTGTCTATTTTTCTGTGTTTACTTCTAGATCATAGGAACTATTTTACTGTTACCTAGAACTGATTTTAGAACGAGGAGAGAATACTTTGTCTTAATAATTTCATGCCTACCTAAACATAAATACACAATATTGTTTAAAAATAATAATTATGAATATTTTTTATCTGCATTGGGTAGTGCCATAATAAGTATGTATTTCAAACTACTGATTAATAATATGAAACAAAAAATGTTAAATTTTAGGATAGATAGTTATAATACTTCATAAAGTTGTCAACAAGTTACACAGGGAAGGAGAAATAGAATACATCGGTTTCTCCATCTATAGTTATTGAGATTTTGGCCAGGTATAGTAGCCTGGGCTGGAATTTGAGTTCTCTTAGTGTCTGCATAACATCTATTCAGGCTCTTCTGGCTTTCATAGTCTCTGGTGAAAAGCCTGTTGTAATTCTGATAGGCCTGCATTTATATGTTACTTGACCCTTCTCCCTTACTGCATTTAATGTTCTATCTTTTTTTAGTGAATGTGTTGTTCTGATTATTATGTGTTGGGAGGAATTTCTTTTCAGGTCCAGTCTATTTGGAGTTCTGTAGGCTTCTTGTATGTTCATGGTCATCTCTTTCTTTAGGTTTGGGAAGTTTTCTTCTATAATTATGTTAAAGATATTTGCCGCCCCTTTAAGTTGAAAATCTTCACTCTCATCAACTTCTATTATCTGTAGGTTTGGTCTTCTCATTATGTCCTGTGTTTCCTGGATGTTTTGAGTTAGGATCCTTTTGCATTTTGCATTTTCTTTGATTGTTGTGCTGATATTCTCTATGGAATCTTCTACACCTGACATTCTCTCTTCCATCTCTTGTATTCTGTTGCTGATGCTTGCATCTATGGTTCCATATATCTTTCCTATGGTTCCCATCTCCAGCGTTGCCTCACTTTGGGTTTTCTTTCTTGTGTCTACTTCCCTTTTTAGGTCTAGTATGGTTTTGTTCATTTCTATCACCTGTTCGGATGTGTTTTCCTGTTTTTCTTTAAGGACTTCTACCTGTTTGGTTGTGTTTTCCTGTTTTTATTTAAGGACTTGTAACTCTTTAGCATTGTTCTCCTGTATTTCTTTAAGTGAATTATTAAAGTCCTTCTTGATGTCCTCTACCATCTTCTTGAGATATGCTTTTAAATCCGGGTCTAGCTTTTCGGTTGTGTTGGGGTTCCTAGGACTAGGTGGGGTGGGAGTGCTGTGTTCTGTTGATGGTGAGTGGTCTTGATTTCTGTTAGTACAATTCTTACATTTGCCTTTCACCATCTAGAAATCTCTGGAGCTAGTTGTTATAGTTGTCTCTGGTTAGAGCTTTTTCTTCAAGTGATTCTGTTAGCCTCTATCAGCAGACATGGGAGACTAGATCTCTCCTCTGAGTTTCAGTGGTCAGAGCACTCTCTGCAGTCAAGCTCTCCACTCATGGGAAAGGTGCACAGATATATGGCCTTAAGACCTCCCTCCTGGCAGAAGACGAAGGCCCAAATCATGACCTGTCCTGAAGCTGAGTTGCTTTGGCCTTTCCCAGAACATGTTAGCTTCTGTATTCTATACTCTCACATGTCCAGAATACTCTCGAAGGAGTCCTGGAACCAAGATGTCTGCAGCTGATGCTCAGGCAAAGCACTCCTGCACTGGGCAGACCCCTTTCCTTTGGCTGGGAAAGTGGCCAGATGTCTGGGATCTGTGCAGAATAATCTCGGCTGGGTCCCGGAACCAAGATATCTGCTGCTGATGCTCAGTCAAAGAGCTCCCGCACCGAGTGGACCCTTTTTTTTCTGGCTGGGACAGTGGCCAGCTGTCTGGGGCCCGAAAAGGGGGCTGCATTAGAAGCTCTGTGGCTCCCGCCTCCCCAAGAAGCTTTTGGTTTCTGTAGTCCGTACTCTCACCTGTGCAGAATACACCAGGCGGGATCCCAGAGCCAAGATGTCTGTTGCCGATGCTCAGGCAAAGCACTTCTGCCCCGTGAAGACCCCCTTTCCTCTGGCCGGGAAAGTGGCTGGATGTCTGGGGCCTTTGCAGAATACACTTGGCAGGGACCTGGACCAGTCTGGTGGTTCTTCAGAAAATTGACATAGTACTACCAGAAGATCCACCAACACCTCTCCTGGGCAAATACTCAGAAGATGTTCCGATGTTTAATAAGGATTCATTCTCTATAATGTTCATACCAGCCTTATTTATTTATTTTGTTAATATTTTTATTATTACGTATTTTCCTCAATTACATTTAGAATGTACATTTAGAAAGTCCCCCATACCGTACCCCCCACTTCACTAACCACGCATTTCCATTTTTTGTCTCTGGCTTTCCCCTGTACTGTGGCATATAAAGTTTGCATGCCCAACGGGCCTCTCTTTCCAGTGATGGCCTACTAGGCCATCTTTTGATACATATGCAGTCAAGAGCTCCGGGGTACTGGTTAGTTCATAATGTTATTGGACCTACAGCATTGCAGATCTCTTTAGCTCCTTGGATACTTTCTCAAGCTCTTCCATTGAGAATCCTGTGCTCCATCCAATAGCTGACTTTGAGCATCTACTTAAGTATTTGCTATGCCCCAGCCTTGTCTCAAAAGAGACAGCTATATCCAGGTCTTTTCAGCAAAATCTTGCTAGTTTATGCAACGGTTTCATCGTTTGGAGGCTAATTATGGGATGGATCTCTGGACATGGCAGTCTCTAGATGGTCCATCCTTTTGTCTCAGCTCCAAACTTTGTCTCTGTAACAGTCTGGCGGTTCCTCAGAAAATTGGACATGGTACTACTAGAGGATCCCACAATACCTCTCCTGGGCATATATCCAGAAGATGTCCCAACCAGCAAGAAGGAATCCTGCTCCACTATGTTCATAACAGCCTTATTTATAATAGCCAGAGGCTGGAAATAACTCAGATGCCCCTCAACATTTGAATGGATACAAAAAAATGTGATACATTTACACAATGGAGTACTACTAAGCTATTAAAAAATGAATTTATGAAATTCCTAGGCAAATGAATGGACCTGGAGGGCATCATCCTGAGTGAGGTAACACAAACACAAAGGAACTCAAATGATATTTACACACTGATAAGTGGATATTAGCCCAGAAACTTAGTATACCCGAGATATAAGATACAATTTGCAAAACACATGAAACTGAAGAATGAAGACCAAATTGTGGACACTTTGCCCCTTCATAGAATTGAACACAGTAACCAGCCATTATTTATAACAGCCATTTGCTCGAAAGAACTCAGATGTTGCTCAACAGAAGAATACATGGATACAGAATGGATACAGAAATTTTGGTACATTTAAACAATGGAGTACTATTCAGCAGTTATAAACAATGAACTTATGAATTTCTTAGGCAAAAGCATGTATCTGGAGGATATCTTCCTGAGTGTGGTAATCCAATCAGAAAAGAACACATATGATATGTACTGACTTATAAGCAGATATGAGCCCCCAAACAGACTACTCAAGATACAATTTGCAAAACGCATGAAACTCGAGATGAAGGAAGACCAAAGTCTGGATACTTCATTGGTTCTTATAATGGGGATCAAAATACCCATGGAAGGAGTTAAAGAGACAGTTTGGAGCTGAGAAAAAAGAAAGGACCATCCAGAGACTGCACCACTTGGTGATGCATCACATAGACAACCACCAACAAACCAAGATATTATTGCATATGCCAGCAATTTTTTTTTGACAGGACCCTGGAATAGCTATCTCTTGTGAGGCTACGCCAGTTCCTGGCAAATACAGAATTGGATACTCACAGTCATCTATTGGATGGTACACAAGGCCCTTAATGTGGAATCTAGAGAAAGTACCCAAGGAGCTAAAGGGGTCTGCAAACTTAAAGGAGGATCAACAATATGAACTAACCAGTAACCCCCTGAACTATGTATCTAGTTTCATATGTGGCAGAGGATGGCCTAGTCAGCCATCAAAGAGAGGAGAGTCACTTGGTCTTGTGAAGATAATATACCCAAGTACAGGGGAATGCCAGGGCCAGGAAGCAGGAGTGGGTGAGTTGGCAAACAGGGTAGGGGAAGGTATAGGAAACTTTCAGGATAGCATTTGAAATGTAAATGAAGAAAAATATGTAATAAAAAATGAGTTAAAAAATATTAGCAAAACCTTATATGAGCACGTTAAAAGCACATCCTAAAGATCGCAAACACAAAGAAGAAATGACACCCAAAAGAAGTGGTGGCAGGAAATAGTAAAACTCAGGGTGGAAAAAAATAAAATAGAAAGAAAAATACAAATAAAATTTTGGAACAAATATTGGTTCTTTGACAAGATCACTAAGATCAACAAACTATTATCCAAGTTAACTAAAATAAAAAAGATAATATCCAAATTAGCAAAATCAGATATTAAATGGGTGAGGACATAACAACAGACACCTGATAGGTCAGAAAGTTTTTCAAAGTGCTTCTTCCTCCTAGAAGCACACTTGCTCAACCATATTAATTGCTGCTGGATTCATAATTATCTGCAACTGGAAACAACCTACATGTCCATAAACTAAAGAATGTATAACATATATGTTATATTTATACAATGGAACATTACTCAACTGTTATGAAATGGATGGAAACAGAAAAAAAAAACAAAAAACAAAGAACAAAAACATAACCTGAATAACGTATCCCAGTCCCAGGAAGATAAATATGCTATGTGTTGATTTATATGTTGATATTGACTGGGCTGGATAGTTTTTTTGTCACCTTGCCACAAAGTAAAGTCCCCTGAGAGTAGGGAACCCCAATTGAGGAAATGTCTCCATAAGATTGGTCTGTGCAGGCAAGACTGCAGGGCAGTTTCTTAATTAATGATTGATGGGGAGGATTTCTGCCAATTGTTGATACTGCCATCCATGTTCTTGTGGTTCTGAGTTCTCTATGAGAAAGCATGAAACCATGGGGAACTAGCCACTAAGCAGAATGCTGCAGACACTCTGGGCCCCTTTGTCTGCGTGGAACGGATCTCTAGTCACAGGTGGGCAAAGCGTTAGATGAAATGATAGACAGATACACACAGGAGAGGTTGTGTAGAATCTGAATGTAAAGTGTCAAATTGAGCATCAAACTTTTTATACAGAAGAGAATAGGAAAGTTGGGTGACACACAAGCAAGGTACAAAGAGGTTACTGGATTCTTACAGAAAACGGAGGAATACAAACACAGAAGGTCTGGCAGGAAACACCTGGGATACAATTCATTGTTAACAACTGGGATCAAAAAGAGCTCCACCAAAGATCCACTTAATCTTAGAAGCCAGGGTCAATGGCTTCATGCCCTTGCTATAGTTCCTATTTTAGTCTATTGTATAGTCCACCTTCCCCTTAGGCCATTGTAAATATGCGTATATGTGTGGAACTCAGCAATCTATAGTTCTAAGTATGTACTCTGCTTCCTCCTTAGGTCTCAAACTTCCTTCTTCCTAGATGATGATAAATTCCTGTGTAGGGCAGTGACTTAACTTTTATTCAAAGTGGTAGTATAATACCAGAGGCAATTCTGAATGTCACTGAATAGGCACCATTCTTACTGAATTCCAAGCCCATGGTCAACTCAAGGACTTTCTTGGACATTGGATCACTGGAGAAAGCTTAGCTATATCAGAATTCAATCTTTAAAAGCACTTATAATAAGATAACACTAAAAGAGAGCATGTGGATCCATACACCAGACTAACGCTGGAATAGGGTATGAGTATATGGGTTAATGAGAACTCCAAAACTCCAGAAGGTGAGCTTCCATGAAACTCTTTGCCTCATGAGCACTTCCAGGCCTCTAGGCCTGTCAAGCTGACTCGACTGGTGTGCGTGGCAGCTGCACCCATCCATGGTCTCTGTATCAGCTCCTGCCTCTAGGTTCCTGGCCCATTTCAGTTCCTCTTCTGTCTGTCTTCAGATGATGAATAGCAATGAAGAAGTGTAAACCAAATAAGTGCTACCCTCCTCAACTTGTGCTTGGGTTACAGTTTTTGGTGACAGCAATAGAAACATTAAGAAATTCAACATTACATATGTGATGGCCTGTCTACAATCTGTAGATCCAGTGAAGTTAGGTATAGAGGAAGGGACTTGGGTGCATACATGGATTCCCATCATATGGGGAAATAGAATAAATTTTATTAGTGGACAAAGGTGTACAAGAAGGAGAAGATCAGGTGGCATGGTGGAGGGAGATGTGGTTGAATAAGGAAATGCAGGAAGAGATATTTGAAATAGAAGTATTAGATGAGTGATGACTGAAAGGGGGAGGAACTGAAAATGAGAGGATGTGAGGTAGTAAAAGAACCGTGGGGAGTAAAATTTGGGGGGACTGTAAGCAGGGTCTATTAAATGAGAAATTAATATTATTTTTAATTTTACTAGAATATTAAGCATGGCAGAGGGGCTCCCAGGCATGTACATTTTACCTCCAAAATACTGGGCTTTGATGGATTCTTGGTGAGGTGAACCACTTAAAAGCTCTTACCACTCTTAACTTAAAAGCTGGTACCAGTCTGTTACCACTCATGCTGTTGTAGAGTTTCTCTCTACTTACTGCCCTCACATCACTTCCCTCATAATCTATGGATTGTATAAAAATTTAAGGAGGATTCCAGCCCATCACTGGGCAATATCATTGCCACCCACAGTGTTATTTAGATCTAACTTTCTCAAGGATTGCAGCTGATGCAGATTAATACTTCAACCACGATCTTGAAAAGAATTACTACAAAAAACATGCCTTTTTTTTTCAAAGTCAGGCTGGTGTTCAGATGATTATTATTTCCTTGTACCTATTTCCTCCCTCTGATTCCTGATATGATTTAAGAAAAACATGGTTAATGAACAGATGTGTACCGTGAGGATTCAAAGTAGAAAGAGATGATAGGATTTATATAAAAGTTTAGTTTTGTGATTTTTTTAAGATTTTTGAAGGATTAATTTTTGAGATAGATAAAAACTAATCCTTTCTGTATAACAGCAAATTTCAGCCTACCAGTAAGAGAAAATGGCTGAAAAAAATTACCTTACTTGCTTTCAACTTCTTAATCTATAACAAGTTTTTTATTTAGAAATGTGTGTTGGTTCTTGGGAATAATATTGGATATTTATAAACATAATTTATAAATAGCTCATCATAAAAGTATAGTGAGAAGATGCTTTTCCTCATATATACTCGTAATTATTCACTAGAAGAAAATAGAAAGTAACCAGTATAAATTTTATACTAATTGAAAGATTGTGCAGAGATATATAAGCAGTGTGAGAAAAATAAATTTGGTGCTTTGTTCCATCCACCAAATGTGAGTATATATGGAAAGTGTTTGAAGTTTGCACTGTCCAACAAATGTGTGTGTGTGTGTGTGTGTGTGTGTGTGTGTGTGTGTGTTTGTGTGTGTGATTGTTTGTGCTTCTTAAAGCTTGCTGTGTGTGTGTGTGTTTGTGTGTGTGATTGTTTGTGCTTCTTAAAGCTTGCTTCTTCTACCATGTATGTAAATGTGTCTTGCCTGCTTTATATGCCACATAACCAATATCCCCTCCTTGAATCATTGAACACTCTCTCACAGCTACTCTTGGAAAGACAGAGAGACAGCAAACACACAGAACCCTACTGGGCATAACTTGAACATGTGTGAGACCACCCACCTCCTCCAGTGACACCCTTCCTCCAACAAGGAAACACCTAGTCCAACAAGGTTACTCATCCTAATACAGCCTATAGGCAAATGGGAACCAGTCACATTAAAACTACCACACCTACCTAGCTACATGCATGCATATATTCATGCATAAGAGATAAACAGAGAAAGAGGGTGAGAGAAATAGAAAGAGAGAGAGTGATAGGTAGATGATAGAGAAATAGTTGCATACATATCTACATAAATACATTCAATAATTACTTCATACATACATACATACATACATATATAGATGACGGATAGACAGATAATTATATGTGAAATTAATCTAAACACTAAAGATATGGTGCCCTTCAATTCACACACACACACCCTGAGCATTGTTTACAATCCTCAATTAAGACATAAAGGTTGGACATTGGAACTACAAAGACATATAAAACTAACCCACAAAACCCACAATGTTCATTTGGTGTGCATATATTTGATTAATATCTAGGACTTCCTTTTTTCTGTATATTATGAGAGATTACACCCTAAAATCTTTCTCAAACTTGTCCATTATTTTAGTTACTACTGTGTACAACCTGATACTTATAATCCACTAGATAGTAATGTTACAGAAGTTGTTTATTGTGCTGAAGATATTCAGCCATACCCCTCAGCTCCAAAATATATCTTTTAAAGACACATAGTAAGGAACGATCTTCCAATTGACCACAAATGAAACTGTCACCTGGTGGAAAATACACAGCACAGGAAGAATTTTACACATAAAATTTATATTCATGTGAATATTGGTCAAAATGATTACAATTGTAAAGTTGAATTACATAGTGGTATGTCTTTGAAGCAATAGGAAAAATGATGCGCATACATTGTGTTTTCCAAAAAGAGTATTAAATGTAAAACATTTAAACAGTGGGATGTTGGTTTCTAATGCCAGGAGATGACTAACATAGCAAGAGACTAATAAAGCATCCTCTTCAAAAGTTAAAAGAAAACAGCAACAACAAGAAGAGGAGAACAATCACAAGGAACCATGTCATCCATGGCATCTTCAGGAGGATGTGCAGCAATCTGAACATTGTTCCAAGGACGTTAGTAGATGTCTAGTTCTTTATCAGCCTGACAGGTTTGTGTTCAACCATCCATGTCTGTATACTAAGGCTGGAAACAATCCATCGATGATGAGTGACCTAAAGATGATGAGTTCTACTCCTCACTCCCCTTGCTGCTCTGGAGACTTCAAACCTGAGGGGAGGAATGTTATATTGATGAGTATGAGAATGCTCAAATCCTTTTTGTCTACATTGTGTAAATATGGCACCTCTTTAAGTGAAGTGTAAGACCAGCTTGGCCAGAAGGTACAACCAGAGGCCTGTTGAATAAAGATGCTACTATAGAGACCCCATGTAATGAGAAAGGTCTTTCTGAAGTACCCTTGGACAGAGGTGGAATTTAAGATCCAATTATTCAAAAATGGCATGTAGGCACTACTGTTGGCCTTAGTGTCATACCGAGAACACCCCCAACACTAATCAGAGATGTATGGCTAGTGGTCAGAAGTGAGCAGGTATTGGACATTGGGAAGAAATGAGACCCTATGAGCCATGAAAAATAGATAGGACATCAATGGTCAGAGGGTAAATACACGAGGGAATCTTTGTGAGAAATTGGAAATCTAAAACCCCTTTGTACAGGTAAACTAGTATGTTTGGTTGGGTAGAGTTCAAATTTGCATGTTCTTTCCTTGACATGAGATCAAAGACACAGCCTACCTCATGCAGTGGAGCCCATTCCAGGTTCTTCCTAACAGCTAGCAACTCCTCATCAGAGACTAGAGCATCTGTCCACTGTAGTAAATGTGGTGCCGTATCAGGAAGCAGTCTGACCACTCATCAAAAACCTGGCTGACAGTTCCACACTAGTTCGTCTTCTCAGGCATATGTTCATCTCCTGGGTCTAGGTATGAATGGTGAGGAGTACATCATTTTAGTTTCTGCCTTGAGGAAATGAGCTTTTGTTCTGGGCTGTACTTCTTAATGTTCGGCTCAGGTACTTTAAGCTTAGGTGGTCTGGAGGTCCATTTGGGAGTAAAAATTGGAGGGGGGGTGTCTAAGTGTCTGCATCAGAGGAGAACATTGCAAGGTCATTATTGGTCAGAAAGGCATATTTGATGACCACTTGGGGAAAATGAGATCTGAGGCCCCTGGTAACTCAGAGTCAGTAGATTGAAATCCTTTTGGTCAAAGCAGAAGGATCTGAGGCCCAAATAATAGACTTAGTAAGTTTACTCCCACAGGGGCATATTTAGAATGTCTGAGAACCCTTTGGATATTGGTGGACTGTAGATCTCTATTAGAACAGGGAGGGCTGGTAGATCCTTTGGTGAAAAGTGGAATATTTCAGGTATAGTCTAAAAGCCAATTCAGTAAAAGACAGTGAGTTGAATACTTTGGGAAAGGGGAGAGATATGCAGTATCCCTATGTGCAGGAGAAGAATTGTTTCTGCCCATCTCAGGATTAGTGATAGATCTAAGATTCTCTAAAATAGGAGGATGGTGATAGGAGCTTCATAGGATTGTATATTATAGTTTTATCCTGTTATTCCTATGTCTGCAGCACTATTGAGCAGAAATTGAACCCTGATTGATACCTTGAGAATTATAGGACATTCCAGGTACTTACTCCTTCATCAGCTCCAAACATGAAATCACAATCAAGAATACACATCATCTGAATATCTGTGGTAGGCATGACAACAATCTTAGAAGTCTTCTAAGAGGGTGTAATGTAGTAGTTTCTGGTTTAGTGTCTTCCTTAAATATATGTCCATCCACACATTCCTCTGCATGGAGGCCAGGATGTCTCTGTCTAAGGGAACAAAACAAAGATAGTAATCTGATTTACCTTTACCTTGATACACTTCTGTTTGAGATTTCAGTCCAGAGTGTTCTGAAATCTCTTAGGTCAGAACAGTGCTTCCCAGACCATGGAAATTAGAAGTTATAGGTAGGACATACACTGGGAAGATGGTGAATCTGGGGGATTTCCTCAAACACACTGTGCTCCACACAGGTTGAAGCACTCTCTGTTGTGAATGTCTAAATCTTCTAAGTAAGATAGGGGAGGAGCTTGGGCAGTTTTGCATAGAAGTAGGATGGTTGTGCCGTTCATCAAAGAGGTAATGTGGCAAACTTCATGAGAATAAGGAAGTTTAAGCACTCTGGTCATAAGCAGCATTTCTGTGACACTTTGCAAATGTGAAATTCTAAACCTACTTGTAAGAGGGGTAAAATCTCTGGCTACTTTCAATAAATAAGAAAGACCATTTCACATTGGAGAAAATGCAAATACCTTCTGGAGAAGAGGGAGTTCCAGTATTGATTGATCAGCTTCCAAATCTTTTTTGCAGAATTTAGGAAATCCACATATTTTATGTGGTGTGTGGACAGCAGGCAGCAATTGTTTCAGTATTGCAACAGGTTGGATGGTTATCTTTGGTCTATGAAACCTTTAGTCAGATGACATAAGAGCAAGGCCACTTTTCTTGAATGGGGGAATGTCCCCGAATATTTGTAGCAGGAAGAAGTTTGGAAGTAATCTTAGACAGTTGGGATATAGCAGGCACACATAGTCAATACGACAAGATCTATTTACACTTTACAAGAGAGGGTAGATATGAGTCCACCACTGAAAATAAATGGAAATATTTCATTCCAATATGGGCATTTGAGAAGGCTTTGTTGCCCAATAGACAGAGGGAGAACAGGAAATATGTATGACTAGATGTGGTGTGTCTGAGTCTCCCATAGGGAGAGGGAGAGGCACTGAAGCCCTGGTATGACTGGATGACATTTATAGACCTCTTCGACAGAGGATGTGAATTTGAGAACTGCTGGAACAAAAAGATTCATTCTGGTGCCCCTTTCAAATGAGGCATCTGATGTGAGACACAGTTAAATGGAAATTTTTGCCCTCCATAAGATAGAGAATAGTTTGTAATTTTTTCTGGTCAGAGAGGGTAATTATTGAAGACCTTTTGGACTGGAAGTGAAGTTTGGGGCCTGGGGCAGGTAGAGATGATCTCAGGCCCGTCAGGCTTACAAGACAGATATTGGACCCTCATGTATACAAAGGGTGCATTTGATATATAATGGACACAAATTAGTGGTCTAAGTATTGATGTTTAGGAGTAGAAGATTAAAGCAGAATTAGAGTCTGCTTAATGTCCCCAACCTCTTTAGGGTTAAGGGAGTGACCTAGCCTACGTTAAGCAGGAGAGGTAGGACTGCTTCAAATCTTAGAAGATTCCCATCTTCACATACACCTTGGTAAGCTTGGCAGCAATACAAGCATTATGCATCAGGCATGACTGTAAGTCTCTAAGCACTCTTGAAGCTTATCATCAGTAATATGGGTGTTTGCATGAAGGATGGTACGAAGGATAGATGACCTAAGTTTCAGGCTCTGTTAATGCAGGGCAGAATTAAGTAAAGTATAATTTCCTAGAGACCATGGATGGAGGGAAATGATCTAAAGCTCATGATTGGAGTGTTATATTTGAGGCCCATATGTATGTAGGGATGCTCTTAGGATACCTGGATTTTGGTACCCTTGGGAAAAATGAAAATTCTGAGATTCCAATAGTAAACTACAGTCATAATTATAACTGACCTTGGTCAGAAATGGAAGGTTTTGAGTATTGTTGGTAACAGCAGTAGGTCATGAAGGCCACCTATCCCAAGTGAAATTCTGATGACCCTTCATCCAAAGGTGATGGTGTGAGATACCTTGAAAACAGGTTGAGTAGCATGTGTTCGTACCTGCAACTTCTATGACCTTCCTGACCTGTTTTGCTTAAAAAAAAATACCTGGGGCTGGAGAGTTGACTCAGTGGTTAAGAACACTGACGGCTCTCCCAGTGCTCCTGAGTTCACAAACATCTGTAATGGTATCCAGTGCCCTCTTCTAATATGCAGGCACAGATGCATAGAGAACACTGTATATATAATAAATAAATAAATAAATAAATACTTAAAAAAGAAAGGAACGAAGGAAGGAAGGAAGGGAGGAAGGAAGGAAGGAAGGAAGGAAAGAAGGAAAGAAGGAAAGAAGGAAAGAAATGAAGGAAAGAAGGAAAGAAGGAAAGAAGAGAAAGAAATTAAGGAGGGAAGAAAGAAGGAAGGAAGGAAGAAAGAAAAAAGAAAGAAAGAAAGAAAGAAAGAAAGAAAGAAAGAAAGAAAGAAAGAAAGAAAGAAAGAGAAAGAAAGAAAGAGAAAGAAAGAAAGAGAGAGAAAGAAAGAAGGAGAGAAAGAAGGAGGGAGTGAGAAAGAGAAAGAGAGAGAGAGAGATAGAAAGAAAGAGTCAGAAAGTGAGAGAGAGAGAGAAAGAAAGAAAGAAAGAAAGAAAGAAAGAAAGAAAGAAAGAAAGAAAGAAAGAAAGAAAGAAAGAAAGAAAGAAAGAAAGAAAGTAAGAAAGTAAGAAAGGAGGGAGGGAAGAAAGAAAGTAAGAAAGACAGAAAGTAAGAAAGAGAGAGAGAGAAAGAAAGAAAGAAAAAGAAAGAAAGAAAGAAAGAAAGAGAGGTAGAGAGAGAAAGAAAGAGAGAGAGAGAAAGAAAGAAAGAAAGAAAGAAAGAAAGAAAGAAAGAAAGAAAGAAAGAAAGAAAGAAAGAAAGAAAGAAAGAAAGAAAGAGAGAGAAAGAAAGTAAGTAAGTGAGTTTCAAGCCATGATTAACCAAATAGCAGGAACAAGTCACCTCACTGTGCAAAAGGGAAAAATCTAGTTTATCTTGGGTAGAAAGAGAATAGATTGGTAGTGCATAGTTTGCTTCCATCTAGTCTCCCCACCTTCCATTATCCATATATTGTATATACTGTTGGGAAGAATACAAGGAACAATCAGCACACTCGTCCAACAGGGAGAGTGGTTGTCTGACCTGAGGTTGTATTTGTCTGAACCTATCTATAACTGAGAGACAGGAACAAGGCATTTCTAACAACTAACTCTAAGAAGATCGGATGTATATTACTTTTCCTTTCTATGTTCTGCCCTCTGCCCTACACTCAGAAACATGTGAGAGCCTACTGTGAATTTGCAATTGTGTTTGCCTTGCAATCTTTCTAATAGAGAGTGGCACTGAGGTAATATGACTTTAAGTCAAGTTTCAGGTGCCCTTGGAATGAATACTCTTGGGCATCCCAAGAGGCTATATCTGAAGCTCCTATGACTACAGGTAGAATAAATGAGACCCTCTTGGCCATAGGATCCAAACCTGAGGTCTCTGTCATCATTGCTCCATGGCACATACACTATTGGCCAACAATTAGATGTCTATGTTCCTTGAGGTTGAAGGAGGAAATTATAGCCCCCTTTTGTACTACAATGAACTGCATGTGAGTGGACATCATTCTACCTTTTTCAGTGGGAATGGCATGAAGATTACTTGGTCTGGGGCATCTTTTTTTTAATTAGACACTTTCTTTATTTACATTTCAAATATTATCTACTTTCCTAGATTGCCCTCTGAAAATCCCCTATGCCTTCCCCTGCTCCCCAACCTACCTACTCCTGCTTCCTGACCCTGGCATTTGCCTATAATGGGGCATAGAGCCTTCACAGGACCAAGGACCTCTCTTCCCATTGATGACCTACTAGGCCATCCTATGCTACACTTGTGGTTAGAGCCACAAGTTCCACCATGTGTTTTCTTTGATTGGTGGCATAGTTCCAAGGAGCTCTGGGGGGTACTAGTTAGTTCATATTGATATTCCTTCTATGGGGCTTCAGTCCCCTTCAGGTCCCTGGGTATTTCTCTGGCTCCTTCAGTGGGGACCTTATGCTCTGTCCAATGGATGACTGTGAGCATCCACTTCTGTATTTGGCAGGCAGTGGTTTGGGGCATTTTCTTGTCACAAGAGAAATGACTGAGTCCCACTTTCAACGAAACTGAAAGTTTGAGGGTTTTTTCACTAAGTGAGTACTTTAGACAATCTTGGGCAAATAGAGAAGGTCTGCAGGAGGCTTAGTCATAGGAGGAATGTCTGACATTCTCTTCAGTGAAAAACAAAACAAAACAAAGGACTGAGTTAACTTGGGAAGAGAGGAAGTACTGTGAACTTAGGAGTAAGAGAAAATAATGAGACCTGGTTGTACAATCGTATGCATTAGAAAAAACTTGGAGAGGGGGTAAGTGCCATGCAACATCCTGTTATGCATGAATGTCCCTTTTACCTTGATCAGTAAAGGAAGTCCCTCCACTGCTCTTCAGCTTCCAAATCTTCCTTAGTTGGTAAAAGTTCCACATCCTGTGTTTAGTCTGGGGGAGTTCAGACAACAGTCCAAGCCTTTTCAATCAGCCTGGATATCTGTCCCTGGCTAGGTTGCCTCCTTCAGTTTGTCTTAATATGTACATATATAGGCAACAAAAATTCAATTGTATTGCAAAGCATAACATAGGATCCAGTCAATAATTTTATATATAGGTCCTGGGACCACAAACCAGAGAAAAACTATATTTCCCCTGCCATCCTTATAAAAGGGAAAGGCTTGAATCTTACTTAATTAGAGAATATACATTTGATATAGTTCAAAGTCATAAGTGAATACTTGAGGATACAAGGCACCATGCACTATTATTCAAAAGAGCATATCTAATGGCATTTTTGGAATAAAGAAAAGTGTGACCTTCCTTTGGTCAAACACAGTGGTTAACGCTCCCCTCCCTTGCAAAAGTGAACAAGATCCAAGGCCATATTTTGGTGGAAGGAAAAGACTGAACTTCACTCAGCCTCACCCAGGTTAGTTCTCTTGGCTACTTTAAAAAACAAGGAGTGTGAGAGGAATCTGGGTAACAGAGGAGTTCTGAGAACCTATTCTCAGAATGGTAAGTTCTAAGACCACCTTCAACAGAGGAGAAATCATGAATGTCTTAGTTCCTAAAGTAGAGCTACCCAAGTCATATTTTGCAGGTCAGAAATATCCAGTTCACCCATGGTCAGCAGGGGAAGTTTCTAGGCTTCATTGGGTACTGGAGGAATGTTCAGCCTCTGCCTCACTAGCTTCAAAGTATTTCCCCCATATGCATACCCTGTGTAACATCTTTGAGAGTCCAGTCAGTGGTCACAACAATCTCCCAACATAAGTAGTTATGCAAGCATTGATGTTTCCTCGAGGCTGTGTTCAGCTGCACACATCTGTGAATAAGAGATAGGAATGGTTCATTTTGATGACCATTTTTGAGGCACAGGATATGAGAGCCAATTTCAGATTTCCATTTTCTGTCCCATGAACTAAAAGGATAGAAAATGTGAGGTGTCATTGGTCGCGTATGTATTGTATGGATATGTTTAAAGCAAACTTAATTAATAGGGGTATTTGTGAGGCAAAGCCAGAAGAGAATCTCTGGTGATTCAATAATTGCACAGATGGACCTGAAGTGTCCTAATACAGAGAATAGAGGTCTGAAACGCCCCTTTGACACAGGAGCTAGTTCTGAGAGTCCTTTCAATAGTCTTTGATTTCCCAGGACCCCCTTTGCAGAAACTGAAGTTCTAAAATCCACTTGGTGAATTGAAGTAGACAATAGGCCCAGATTCCTACTGGGAAGAAAGGGAATGTTAGATTCTCTTTTATGTAGAATGAGTGGTATAAGTCTCCTATGGTCTGACATCCCTTTAAGGAAAACTGATTCAAAGCTACTTGGTAGGATTAGGAATATTCCTTATAAGGCATAATACATGTTTTAGGCGACATTTGACCAATAGGGTCTAAGGCAATGTTAGCCCTAGGAGAGTTCTGACATTCTATTCAGTGTAGTGAGAAAAAAATGAGTTACCATGGGGAAATGTGTGCTCCATGTAAGAGAGGAAATCTCGAAGGCCCTACTGAAAGAGGAGGGCAGAATCCTCTTGAGGCAGAATGTGAAATTGCCGTATACACTTCTGTCAAAGGTAAAGGTCCCTGGTACCTTATAGAGTGGAGAATGTTTCCAGCCATGATCATAAGTTTCCAATTCTTATTCAGAGTTTTGTATTTTCATAGTTTGTGTTCATTCAGGAGAGACAAGGCAGCAACATATTTTTTTTTCTTCCAAAGTCTTTGAATGACTTTTGATGACTTTGTTCATCTATCCAGGTCTAGGCAGAATTAATGAAGTTATTACATTTCTATTGACTTGCCTAAAGGCAGATGGCACAGGTACTTTGCTCTGATTTGTAACTTGGACTATGGGACCCCAAACCAGAGTGGACTAGGGTACCTTGTTTACAGAAGGAGTCACTTTTGGAAATATGGCTGATCAGCTAGGTATAAACCTACTTTGAAGTATACATTCACATATATACTTCATATATGTGAATGTCATTTTTGAGAAAGAGAACATGTTGGGTGGATAAGGAAGAGCAGGAAGGTCACAGAATCCCTCATGCAAAAGTTTACCTTGGGAATTGGAAGATGTCAAAAATAACTTATCAAGTGCAAATGTCCTCATAGTCCAGAATACCCATGTGTTCTGAGACTTTGAGTTTTGCTTGCTAACAATCAGAGCATTTTTCTTACAAATTGTTTGGTAAACTCTAGCTCTATGTTCTCCATAAGCTGTACAGCAGCATCCCAGGCATAGGCACCAAAATGGAATTGCTCCATTTCAAGTGACAGGCTTAAAATTAAAAATTAAATTAGGGTTCATATAATTACTGTCAAGTCCCAGGACATCATTTCAGAGTGTTTGGCAACCCTTCTTTTATTTGATCATGCCTGGCCATCCAGGTCTGAACGGAAACTTTAGGACCTGCTAGAGGAATAGACCTCATGGTTCTATGGATAAAAGTGGTATTTTCTGAGGTAAGCATAGTCAAAAGAAATTGATTTAAAGTTTCCTTGAGGAAAAAAAAAAGAAAAAAAAAAGAACATCGGCTTGATTTTTTCATGTCAGTGGCTTTTCTGTAGGCTCCATAAACAGCAGAATTTGTATTAATCCCTGGTCAAATTTAAGGGTGAATCTATATTTCCCTAATTCAAAGATAAAATGAAAGTTTCTTCCTTGACAGAGTATCTATGTCAAATATTCTTCATTGAAACCTTTTTGAACCTAGAGTTTACCTTGAACTGAGGAAAAATCTGGGAAACATTAGGAAAAATATCTAAGGTTCAGTCCATAATATCATCAAGTTTTGTGGGATTCATCGACCTAAATGAATGTCCAAGCCTGCTTTGGACAAACTGGTATGATCTGAGGCTCCCTTTGCTTCAGTGGGAATATGTGATGCCTACTTATGCAATGGTAGAAGGAGTGAGTAGCCCTCGGGGAAAGGAGGTGCTGATATCCTTGTAACAGGAGAGATGATCAGAGTATAAAAATCCCCATAGTATTTTGAGCAAAAATTAATTTGCTTACCTTAGCTCACGAGGTCCTAGCATTGCCACACCTTCTAACAGTTCTTCACATCCTGGGGTATCCATATCCTTAGCTGAATTAGCAAGGCACCAAATATAGATACCATGATTCATGAAAAGCTTGGGATTGTATCCTCAGCATGATTGCCTCCTAAAAATTATGTTCAACCAACCAGAACTGAGTTAGAATGATGAATTCACACGATGTCATGTGACTATACTCAAGGAAGTGGCATAAGGTTCCAGGATTGGCCTCCTCCTCTTGATTTCTGTGAACTTTGAGCAGAGGGAGCAATTCTCCTTGGTCAGAGGTAAAATATCCCATGGGTTCCTGAACAGAAGGGATTTTTATGAGAGCCCATTGCATCAAAGGTGTACATTTTATGACCTTGATCATCACAGGAAGGAAAATACTATAGGTTTGGAAAAGAGAAAGTCCCTAAATCCTGTTGGACAGTAGGGGAGTTGTCCTGTTCACCTTCTGTAGAGGAGTTTGTTCCAGGCACTCCAGGCCTCCACATCTTCAGAGAACTCTAAAAAATTCTTATCTCTGAGGACTCTATGCAGACTTGACAGCATTCAGAGGTTTCTTCTGACAAGTCGGCTCAAAGTCCCTGGATTTGTTCCCTATTAAACTTACAACAAAGCACACAGGTGTGGTTGTAGAGTACAGTTACCTTTCTGATAACCAGCTTATAGAGAGCCTTGGATCCAGGCTGAGGTTTTCATACATTGGCCATGGGACTTGACTGTGGAGTTCTCTGAGGTTTGTTTTGTTTGTTTGTTTTTGGTGGTCAAAAGTATATTCCCTAACCAACAAGGTCTGAGGGAGAAGCTCTTAGTTGAGTGGTAGACCTGAGTCCACCGTGAACAAAGACCAAAGCTGTTGTGTATTCTTGGTACCAAGGATTCAGCCTGAAGCACACTAGAGCTGAGCCTGAATATTTGAGATAAACTTCTCACTCACAAGGTCAGTTCTATACCTTGCTTCATCAGAGAGGCATGTCTCAGACCCTTGCAGTGCAGAAGGAGGAAGAATAAAGCATTTTACTCAAGGTCGGCTGACCCCTTTGGCATACGCATAATGTCAAGGGATACTATGGTTAGAGGAAGCAAGGTTTAGGCCCTCTTCAAAAGATAAACCAACTGGGTGTCAGCCCCCTTGAAGTTATGGGATACTTTACATCTGAGGGGGCCTGACATGATGGAGTTGATATTTATGCTGGAGGTATAAATTATCCTGGGTCTAGCAGGGTACATCTGAGTCCCCATTGTAACTTCATCAATGCTATTGCATGCTGATAGTAAAAGAGCCATCTTCGTGGCCTTCTTAAAATGTTGTTGAGGTCTGAAGTCCTTTGTTTATCATGTCATATGGATCAGGGCATCTTCAGTTATTGAGGACCTATGTGACACCTTTGTTCTGAAGTGGTAATTCTGAGGGGAATTAAAGAATTTCTGAGGTTTCTTGTTCTCATATGTTAATGCTGCCTTCAATACTGGGGAGTTTCTAACATATTTGATTTCCGGGGTTACATCTGAAACCCCCTTGAGTTATTGATGGAAGATGTGAGTCACATTGGTTCTTTTTGATGTATGTGGCTATACTGACATTGTCTTCAGACACACCATAAGGTGGCATCGGGTCCCATGACAGATGGTTGTGAGACAACAAGTGGTTACTGAGAATTGAACTCAGGACCTGTGGAAGAGAAGTCAGTGCTTTTAACTGCTGAAACATCTCTCCAGCCCCAGCATATTGATTCTAGACAGGTAAGTTGAAGTTCACTTAGGCTATTGGGGATGATCTGAGGATCCCTGGTTCAGAATGGGCAGATCAGAAGTTCCCTTGGTCCACACAGTAGTTTAGAAGATCTGTGGTTCTTAAGCTGTAGGTCTGAACCTTACCAGAGAAGAATGCCTGGAGTGTTTTTGAATTCCTAATTTAGACAAAGTGTACCTGATGACTCCTTGAGCCACTGAGAGTGATTTAAGCTCCACTTCAAGCATGGGGGGAACGTGTGAATCTTCTTGGTGCTGAAGGAATAATTCTGAGGTTTCTGTGTCAGAAACAGGACTTGGAGGACCCATTGACAGAGTGATAATGTTGATGTATCCACAAACAATCTATAAAGGATGCCATCTTTTAGAGGCAGAAAGGTTCACACCATGTTGGGGAAAGTAGAAATGCCAAAGACTCTTGTATTTATACAAGATCAAGGGTCGATTTGGAGAGGAGAGAAGGCCTGAATATTTCATTATCGAGGCTTCCTGGGAACCTAGAACACACATATCATGCAGGCCATGCAACAGCTTAATCAATCTCCAGTATGCTAGGAGGCACTTCCCAGCTAGTTCTCCTGATAAATCTGCTGACTACTTCTGAAAATGGCAAGGCTTTCTCGTTTCTGCTGGCCAACTTAATGTCTATGTCCTGGGTTTATGAACTTGCTGGCTACTCTTAAGCTCTGAGACTTCAGGCACCCGGGTCCTGATCCTTGGACAGAGTAATTAGGTCAGAGGATCAGAATAAGAAGCACTTGGTGCACCTTAGATCAAGGGAGTCGATTTGTCATGGACTAGACCAGATCTAGTAGGTAGGTCTAGGTCCTCAATGATCAGAAGAATCACATAGTACTCTCCATTAGGGAAAAATTATATAGCACATACTTCTGGCCACAATTGTGAGCTACTCTTAATCAGAAAGGGGATTCTTGTCCTGCTTTTAGTCACAGGTGCATAGATGATGCTTCAATGTGCATCTGAGGCAGCTAGGAGTGGAAATTGTAATTTTGATAGAGTGTTGATGAAAAGAAAAAGTTCTAAATTCATGTTGCTCATAAGGGGCATAGAAAGGGAAAATATGAGGGCAGCTTCTGGATCAAAAAAGAACTGAAAATGCCAGGGTAAGAGAGAGTAGGTCCCAGGCCACCTTCTTGTGATAGACTGCCTTACAGGTTCCATTTGGCAGGCTGGGAAGCTCTTGTGCGTCCCTGGGCAGAAGGGGTAAGTCGGAAGCAAAGAGTAAGTCGTAAGCCTCCTAGAGCATTTTCGATATCTCTTTTGTCATAAAAAGTATCTGTGAGGCACAGTTTCTTAGATGGGGCATTTGAGAGGCCACCCCTTTCAGCCTGAAGCATTCTGAGCCTTTCTGAAACAGGGATCACATAGCCAGAGTCCCTCTGGTGAGAACTGGAAAGTGTGAGTCCACATTGGTCTGATTGAGAAGGTCTGACACCTCCTTTAGGAGAGAGGAAAGAACAACAACTCCCCTTTTGCCGTGCAATCCTATTGAGATTGATTTGCATATGGCGTGTATATTTGTGGCCTCCTAGGTCACAAAGGGGGAACCCAAATTCATATTGTAATGACGGGTCTCTCCAAGGACAGGAGAGAGCAGGTACCACATCCTCTGCTTGAAGTATTGTACGTCTGTAATATCTTCGAATAACAGGGAATGTTCCAAAAGGGAATGTGGTACTCCCTTTTGGAGGTACAAATCCCCATAGGGTAGGCACCAAAGCTATGGGCTCCTGTTTGGCACTTCTGGAAGGTTTCTCTCCCTCTTGGACATTAGGAATATGTTTTGAGCCCTCCTTAGTAGAAACAGGGTGCCTGATATCCTCTTGGGGTGATGATGAGAGTTTCACACCTCTTCGGGGACTGTCTCCATCTGGAGATGACTCAATGCATTCTTGATCTGTAGGGGAAGTTTGCAGGGCTCCATGGGTAACAGAGGATTTCCTCTGTTTCCTTCTGGTAGAAATAGCATGTCTGGGAATCTCATGAGGAGAGGTGGGATGCCTGAGGCTGTCTTCATGAGAAAGAGTGGTTCGCATGCACTCTTCTGTAAGGATGGAGGATGGCTTGTCAACCTCATGCTCTGAATTGGAAGTTTGGGTGTCCCATTGGTCAGAAGGGGCTTTTTCTGATGGGTTTTCAGTAGACTTGGATGGTCTGTGAATGCCTTGGGTTGATAGGGGACTTCGGAGGCCCACCTCATGAGATGGTGAGCATCTGCAGGCTCCTTTAGCAGAATCAGAAGTGGCAAAGTTTATGTTAGTCACAGTTTTAAGATTTACACCTCTTTTCTTAGATTTGCAAGCTCTGACCCACATTTTGGAAGAATGGCAGTGTTTCCAGCCCTCATGTTTTGAGCGCACAGATTTCAGGCCCTCTTGATCTACAGAGGAAGGGCTTGGTCTTGTTTTCCGCAATTTAGAAGGTGTGGGGCAATCTCCTGGAGGAGGAGAATGGCTGAGACCCTTTTTACAAAGGATACTAGATCTGAAACTCAATTGTGATGATTTTAAGGGGGAGATGCTCCTTTGAGGAGTAGAGGTAGGACTGGATTTCTTTTCTGCATACTTGGAAGATGTGAGGCTACTTTCAGCAGAAGAGATACATTTTAAGGCATCAAGTTCTGAAAGGCAGTATCTGGTATCCCCTTCAGGAAATGGGACATGTTTCAATATCCTTTGGTTAGATTTGAAACGTCTAGGGCTCTTCTTGAGATAAGAGGAATTTCTCTGGCCATCTTCATGAGGAGGGGTAGGAATAATGTCCCCTTTGGCACAAAGGGACAGTCCCTTAAACTCCGTTGAAAAGGAATTACCCACGGTTTCTTGGGGAGATGGCACAGGTTTTAGAGGCCCCTTGGCTGGTTGAGAAAGTTCTAGACTTTCCTGGGGAAATGCTGTTGTTCTCAGGATCCCTTGTTCAGATACTAAAGGGCCCATAGCATCTTCATTGGGTTTCAAAAGACACAGAGACCCTAACACACATGCCAAAGCTTCTGGAGTCCCTGGCACAGATTCTGAACTCTTAGAAATGGATTGTGTATATGTCCGAGGTTCTTCTGCCTCTGGACTAAGTGGTGAAGGAGCTGTTAATTTGGGAGAATCTTGTGTGGCTGACAAAAATTCTATGACTTCTTGGGTGACAGGTGGTATTTCTGCACTATTTTGCATACCTGCCCGTGTTTCTAGTGTGTCCTGGGAAGAATCAGAAAGTCCAAGATCTTCTGGATTGGATGGTGAATATCCTAAAGCCTTTTTTTCCAAACAGGGTCCTGGAGGCTCTTGAAGTAACAAGGAATTTTCTGTAAGCCCTTGGGAAGATATTGATGTTTCTAGTACACGTTGGGCAGACAGGGAAGGTCTCTGAGACATTAAGACAGAATGTGACACTTTCAAATCCAATTGGACAGATGGAGAAGGTCCTAGACTCACTATGGTAGAGGCTGAAATTTCCAAAGCTCCTGGTGAAGCATGGGACATTCCTGGCTTGCCATGTGTACAGGTACAACCTTCCAGATTCCCCTGTAAAGACAGGCAAGGGCCTCCAGCAGATAACAAAGGTCCCGGATTCACTTGAGCAGATAGGGACATTGTCAAAGGCTCTAGGGCAGATGATACAGATCCTAGTGTTCCTCGTCCAGATAAAGAAATTACCATGGGTCCTTTGGAAGAATGCATAGATTCTGAAGGATCTGAAGCAGATGGATCTGTTTGTTGAACCCTTTGTGGAGAATTCAAAGACTCATTTGGTCCCTGGAATGAAGTTAAAGGTCCCTCTGTAGGTTTAGAGAGATCTAAAGGCTCTTCTGTGGAAAGGGAAGGATCCAAAAGGCTTAGGGAAGAAAATGAGGAACTAAGTTGGGCAGAAATTGCAAGTTCCAGAGGTGAGTCATTGGATATTACATATCCTGGGGTAACTGTTGAAAATTTTTGTGCACCTGATGCAAATGATGAATATCCTAGAGTCCCCTGTGGAGATGGCAAAGGTTCTACAGATCCTTGTGTAGTTGCTGAAATCCTCAGAGATCCCTGGTCAGATCTCAAAGTCCTTGCTGTATTTTGAGCAGGGTGCATATATCCCTGACACACTGGGAAAGATGGTGAGTCTGCTACTGTGTAGTGTGTAGATGTGGACTGAGTTCCTATAACTTGTGTATGTAAAGAAGGACTTGAAAACCTTTTGGAAGATGTAGAATGTTGGGAAGACCTTTGTGGACATGGGGACAGATGTACAATACCCTGTGCAGAGAGACCGGGACTCACACCTCCATGAGCAGGATCAGAAGATGCTGGAGTCCCTTGTTCTGAGGAGGAAAGACCCAGAGGATTATGAGAACATTCAGAACATTGTGATGTATTCATCATTGCCTGGGCTGAGATAGAAAGTTTCAGAGGCCCCTGGGCAGATTGCAAAGGTGCTAGATACCCTTGGGCAAATGGGAAAGTCTCTGTACCTCCTTGGGTAGAAACGGAATGTCTACCAAGTGTAGGAGGTGATGGTGGCAAAGTACCTAGAGTCGCCGAAGTAGACTGAGAAGATGCTACAGCCTGCCTCACTTGTGGAAAAAGGCCTAAAGCACTCTGTGACTCTTCATATTGTGCCAATATCCCTGTGGCATCTGTTGAATTTTCCAGATTTCTGTGGTTGGGGATAAAAGAACTTTGCATGGGCAAAGTTCCCTCTTCTGCCCTGAAAAGTACCTTTGGCTTTTGAAAAGATGACAAAGTTTCTAGAACCACTGGAGTAGGTACAAGATGCTCCTGAACACCCAGTACAGGTGGGCAATGTCCTATATCTGATGGTGAAGGATAAAAGGTTTCTTGAGATTTCTGGCTAAGTAAGGAAGTTCCAGTGTCCCTTGGGAAAGCTGGGGATCTTTGTGCAAAATGATGGGCAGTTGGAGAAAATCCTACATCTGTCTGACAAGAAGTTGGATGATGCAAAGTATCTTGAGCAAATGAAACACTTTGTGTATGCCCCTGTTTAGAAATGGGAAGTTTTAGAGACCCTTGGGCAGAACAGAAATGTCCAAAAGCCTCTTTGGAAAATGAAGAGCCTAGGGTTCCCTGTGAACCTAGGGTTCCTTGTGAAGATAAACAAATTCCCAGAGGCATCTGATCAGATGACACAGATTCTGGTAGCAATGGAGTATTTTGGGGAGACGCCAGATATCCTGGAGTGGGAAGCAAAGTTCCCAAAGTCTCCTTTGCAGACAGGGACGTTCCTACTGTGGCTTCTGCAGATAAAAATTTCCCCTCAGTGCCCTGAGCAGATGTGGAAAACTCTAGATTTGTTTCTTTAGATTTCGTCACTTCTAGACGACATTCTTCAGATGAAAAAGGTCCCAGAGTTCCTTGCTCAGATCTCAAAGATGATGGTGACACCTTTAGTGATGTAGTAAGATCCAGATGCAGTCGAGACCATTTTCTTGGAAAATTGTTTTCCAGCCTTTTACTATGAGGTAGAATCTGGTTTTGTCCCTGAGGTGGGTTTCTTTTATGCAGCAAAATGCTGTGTATTGTTTATATAGCCAGTCTGTTAGTCTATTTGTTTTTATTGGTGAAATGATTCCACATTAAGGCAACTTCAGACCAACTTCTCTTATGAATATCAATGCAAAAATACTAAATAAAATTCTGCCCAAACTAAAAGGTCTATTAGGTCCTTTTCTGATAGTCAAAACTGGAATGAGAACTGCCAGTTTTCCAAGTGTCACTGACTAATTGCTCTTAGATAGTAACTGGTCTTTCTCCTACTCAGAGGACATTACAAGAGGTTGTATAACAATTAAACAAAGGTCATCAGAAGGGAACTAATGATTTATTATAGGTTCTAGGGTAAAAGATAAGATATGGATTGGGTTTACCTATACAAAACTTCACTAACATCTTAGTTATGGTTTGATACCTTCAGTTAACCTGTTGATCTGAGACATTTGATGAAATTTGTAGCATGTGGTCATGTATTCTGAAATATGGATAAGTGCTGAGGACAAAGAGACGAGGAAAATCAAGAGAGAAGATTTTTTTTTTTTTGCCTTTCTCCACTTAGACTATTTTTTTTCTTTTTGCCCACTTAGAAGAATTTTTCCCTTTCCCCACTTAGGATCTTTATGCTTTTCCCCTTATATAACTTTCATAGGAATTTTTTTATAACTTAGTAATAACTTCTATAATCACTTCTCTAAATTCCTTCTCTTCCAGTGACATCTGGCTAGTAGGCTCAAAATTAGAGCCCAGCAATTCCTGCTGAGCTAGAAAAAAGGCTGCATTGTTAATCCTCCTCTGTTAGGCTACAGGTGTTAATCACCTAAGCCAGCCTACCCTCAGAAAGACCTAGTACTTTTTAGAAGTTATCATCAGCATTTCAGTACAATGAGAAAGCTAGAAAGCCCTGGGACACTTAGATTTTAAAGCCATTGCCAGGGTCCTACTCTGTGACTCCACTGCTATCCTGTCTCAGAGCAATCCTGGACCTCAAACACTACTATAGAGAAGAAGTGAAAAAAAAAAACTACATGGTATTGAATCAGTGGACTAGAACTGAAGATCCAGAAAGAAAACCAAATATTTATGGACACTTGATTTTTGACAAAGAACCAAAAAAAAAAATACGATGGAAAAAAAGAAAGGATTTTCAATGAATAGTGCTGTTCTAATTTGCAGTCTGTATATTGAAAAATAAAAATAAATCCATACTTATCACCTTGCACAAAGCTCAGTTTCAAGTTGAACACGATTATCAACATAAAATAAGATACACTGAATCTAATAGAAGATAAACTCATTGACACAGAGAGGGAAATGTCCTAAACACATCTCCCATGGTTCATGCTCTAAGATCAACAATTCATAAATGTGACCTCATGAAACTGGAAAGCTTCTGTAAGCAAAGCATATAAGCAATGAGACTAATCATCAACCTACAGACGGGAGAAAAAAAATTCTTAACTAACCTCACATACAATAAAGGGCTAATATACAAAATATATGAAGAATTCAAGAAAGGAAATAAACCAATCAAATATGGGGTATATATCTAAATAGAGATGTCAATACAGAAGAGTCTAAAATGGCTAAGGAGCACTTAAAGATAATAATAGTGGCACTTAAAGATCATAATTGTGCCACATCCCATGGGCAATAGATATTCTAATCAACACACTGCATCATAGGGCATAAAGAAAGATACTGCATGATTGCATTCCTCTAGTCACAGGTGCTACATACCTACACCCTTATATGCACACACACACACACACACACACACACACACACACTCACACATGCCTATCGGATATGCAAGTGCATACAAATATATTTGTCTATTTATTTACTTGCTTGCTTACTTACTTAGTTACTTACTTACTTACATTGTTTTAAATTTGTTGGGTAAGAACGATCTGCATACACATAAATGAGTTTTAGCAAATTCATCCCTATCTTCTCTTCCTTGAATTGTTCCCCATTTCTCCTGTATCAATTTTATCCTTAATTACATTTTCATTTTTGTATAGACGGCTGTGTAATGCCATGCCCCGATCAATCGCTGAGAAGAGCCGTGCATGCCACGTGCAATCGCCATTATAAATCAGTATTTACATGTTTCCATTGACACCTGCAATGGTGTAATGTTTGCCACATCTTTAACAGGGGAAAAAGCCTCTCATGTTATACAGCACTGCCTAGAAGTGTGGAGTGCTTGGGGCAAGTCCACAATTCTTAAAACGGATAATGGGGCAGCATATACTTCTACTAAATTTCAACAATTTTGTCATCAAATGGATGTTAGCCACTTGACTGGCCTTCCTTAAAATACTCAAGGACAAGGCATTTTGGAATGTGACCACCACACACTCAAGTCTTATCTTATAAAACAAAAGGGGGAGTTGATGAGACTCTACCCTCAGTGCCAAGAGTAGTGGTATCTATGTCACTCTTCACACTTAATTTTTTGAATCTCGACGAGCAGGGACTTTCTGCAGCTGAGCAACATAGCTCAAACTCTGATAGACCAAAAGAAATGGTCAAACAGAAGGATGTTTTAACTGGTCTGTGGAAAGGCCTGGATCCTATCTTAATCAGATCCTGGGGAGCTGTTTGTGTTTTTCCACAGAGTGAAGACAACCCATTTTGGCTGCCGGAATGACTCACCCGCAGGATATTCATCAAGGATGGTGCAGAAGATGCTGACCTCCTGAGGACTGTTCCTGATCCTGACAATGCTGAACTTGTATCAGTTTTCTAGTATAACAGAGATGGGCTATTCTCTTGACTTTCCCTAAACCAATGTCAGTTCGCCATGATGCTATAGTTTTTCCAAAATTCTTTACTACTAATAAAACAGTGGATTTGCCATATTTACCCTATGATCCCACCCGAGCACCATTAAGAGAAAATCACTCCTTACTAGAACAGGGTTCTTTATGTTTTCAAATTAATGGACCAAGAAAATTGTATCAACCTCCCAGCCCGAGATTTAGGGAATTTTAATGAGCACCAAGGAGGTTGGGTGAGCACAACCCAAGATACTTCCGATGTAGATATAACCTTTACAAATCGGACCTTTTGGCATTTGGCAATTTGGGTTATGGTACATTTCTACCACCTAACTTTTCAGACAAAGAACATCCCCACCAAACAAAAATATCCCCTCATTGTATCTTGGAAGATGAAGGGCTGATCCTGCCTTGGTCTGATTGTCGATCCTCCATCACTTGTTGGGCAGATCAGAGTAAAACCTTTACCTTTTCTTCCAACATGACAGATGACCCAGAGAAGGAATTTGTTATGAAAAAGAGATTTTTCATACTGGACTTTAGAATGCATCCGTTTCATATTGGGTGCTTTGTGGAGCCAATGCCAGTTGTACAGAACTAAATCTTTTGAATTTTATCCAGGGAGGAGCAGTTGTAAAGGCTTCTTTTACTGGCATCTCAAGATTTACTCAGCATTGGGGAATACATGATGCTTCCCAGGACTCTTATGGACATACTAATATCAGTGTAGAGATCACTGGGTTCAATAAAACTTTGGTAAACCAGATTATTTGTACATCTACCCCAGTCTGTGTTTACCCACATTTCTTGTTTATATTCTTTCAAGTGATTCATTTGAAGTCTGTTCCAATGATTCTTTTTGGATTTCTCAATGTTGGGATGTAACAAAGAACACCCGTGCCATGGTGGCACGGATCCCACTTTGGATCCCTGTTCCAGTGGAAACACCCTCCACCTTGAAAGTAAATGGGAGAAATGCCCTAAAGATACATGAAGTACACACTAGATTATTTAAAAAATGGAAAAAATTAGGTGATAAGAGCAACTGTTGTTTGGGCAGTGGTGGCTTATGCCTTTAATCCCATCACTTTTGTGGCAGAGGCCAAGAATTTGTGAGTCCGAGACCAGCTTGGTAAAAGGAGTGAGTTCCAGGACAGCCAGGTCTACACAGAGAAACCCTCTCTCAAAAAATAATAAAACAAACAAACAAACAAACAAAAAGCACCTGTTCTATGAAGAGGACCGGGCCCAATGCACCCTCATAGTGGCTTACAATTTATGCACAGCCACAGTTTTAGAGAATCACTGCTCTCTTTCAGCCTCTGTAGGCCATAGAGGCATAAATGAGAGAGAGGGTATGAGCACTCTAGCACATAAGGGAGAAAAAGGGGCTGGGCAGCCTAGCACATAAGTGAGGGAGAAAGGGCCTGCACATCCTAGCACGCTCTTGTAATCAAGCTCAGTACTAGGTAGGTCGAGGTGGGAGTTTATCAGGGATTGTAGGTAATCTGGATGTTCTCTTCTGATCTATTAGGACAGCATGGACTCTTTTGTTGTGGATATGTACATACAGAAAAATTGCACACATTTTAATTTTTATGCACATAAATAAATAACAAAAAATATTACAGTTGAAATTAGTAGTGCCATTTTCACTGCTTTCATGTTACACATTTGTTCATGTTTTTCAAGTCTGCAAATGCTTATCAACCTAGAAAATGGAAATCATTTGTCTTAAAGATGGTAGCTTATTTCCACCTCCTGAGAACTCCCTTCCAATCAATGGTGCCTGGTACTCCATGACAGCATACACAGGGCATATTCAGGCAAACAGTGAAATCCCTGGATGAGACCTGTTTTCTCCATCTGGCATCACAAAGGGTCCTCAGGGTACTCCATCTGGGTCTCTCCTGATAACGTGTTGTTTGTTTGTTTGACTGTTTGTTTCGTTTTGTTTTGTTTTGTTTTGTTTTTATTTTTCTTTTTGTTTTGTTTTGTTTTGTTTTTTATTTGTTTTGTTTTTTGTTATGTTTTTTTTTTGCTGTTTTTGTTTTTGTTTTTGTTTTTGTTTTTTTTTGTGTGTGTTTTTGGGTTTTTTGTTTTTTTGTTTTTTTCATTGAGCAATCAAGCAAGGAAGGGTGCGGTTCTGAATATGTTCATTTCTGAATGACCTGGAACTGAATACCAGCTTTGATCAGGGTAATTGGACTATTAAAGGATGTGTGACTGGTGGAAAATCTCAGTCCCAGGAGGCCATTATGTGAGGAAAAGCCTCCCGATCAGCATTTCCTATGGCTTCTGAGGGTTAAATGAAGGAGGAGGATCATATTCATTGCACAGGATTGAAAAGGCCAGGGGCTTATAGGATTGTAAACCCTTGGAAGACACAAGCTTGGGGCCTAGAGGGAGGATCAGAGGCTGCAGGACTGGGGGTCAGGGGATCAGGGTGCCATTGGTGAGGAGTCTTGGCGATTGTCCTATGTGCTGTAAGAGGTCTTAGGGTCAAAATTGGCACTTGTCCTGTGTGTAGTCCAAAATCTATTAGAAACACACTGAGGATTCCTCTACCCTCACTGTCTTCTCTAGTGTGTATTCCTTTGGTAGAGACTGTATGGATACTGCAGAAAGGGGAGTGGCATAGGAAGAATAAATGCAAAGAATGAGAGCAGACAATGCAGAAGATTCATAAGTCATCTAAGATGGATTCTGATCACAGATCCTCCCCTCTAATTCCCCAAGTATTTCTATTAAAGACTTGCACCATGGAGATCAGCCTTTACTCTCAGTTTTCCTTCTGTAGGATGGGTTCTTCGTTTGTAGCTCAGTCTGTCTTGGTTTTGGCTGGCCGTGGACTTACAATCTCCAGATATTTGAAAACCTAGGCTTCCCCAAATCCCTGCTTTCTCCAATATGAGGTCTTTCTATGTGGGTGCTGGTGCTGGTGGGTGTTTATTGAAGAGGGAGCTTTGGGTCTTCTCAAATGAATATGCAGTTACCATATTCATTATCTGACTTGATAGTAGTGTGAGTTCATTTAAAGACTGAGACACACTGATAAACAAAATAGCTAATGTTTTGTTTAAAAAGAATCTGTGGGAAATAGGAACAAGATTCAGATGACTCAGAAGTTAAATGCAAATACATTTTGCTCATTGTCTTTGGGTAGTTAAGAAGTCTCACATATTCAAGGCTGGCCTTTTTCCCCTTATTTAAACTGAGATCTGACATATTGTTAACTCTGGTTCTAAAGGAGTTTTTTTAAAGAAGTAAGCTAAAGAAGATTTTAAAACAATGTTGTGAGGGAGAGGGACATGATAAATGGGATACATGGAGGAACTGGAAATGGAAGTGTATGTAATTATTTCATTTTTGATATTTTTAACTATTTAAATGATACCTTTGGATTCAGATTACTAAGATTTTTTTTCTTTTTTTTTCCATTTTTTTTAACTAAGAAGACATTATAGTTTTTAAGAGAAGAATGGTTCTTAAGAAAATGATGGTGATTCCAAAGGAAGATTACTTATTACTTTTGGACTTTGATGATGAAAAATATGACATAAATATTTCGGAGGAGTCAATTTTTGAAGGTTATTGCATATTCAGGGTTGGGTATTATTTGCGTGTCCTGCAGTTCACTAGACTTTTACCTAGTCACCTGAAATGGAAGAAGTCTTTTCTAAGAGTTTTTATATACTTCATTTGAAATTTTATATATATTACTATACCCGAGTTTTAGCAATACATGTAACTACTCTTGGAACTGTAGTCACAATATGTTGATTAAAAAAAAATTGTTATTATTTTGCTACCAGAAAATACCTGAACATTGTTATAATAATATGTTTGCAAAACTTGAATTTATTTCAAGAATACTACAAATAATTTATTTCATTCTTTTTTTATTATTTATTTATTTATTTATTTATTTATTTATTTATTTATTTATTTTTTACATTTCAAATGTTATTCCCTTTTCTATTTTCCCCTCCAAAAATCCCAATCCTCTCCCCTCTCCCTGCTCTCCAACACACCTACTCCCAATTCCTGTCCCAGGCATTCCCAAAACTTGGTCATAGGAAATTTACAAGAACAAGTGTCTCTCCTCCCATTGATGACTTACTAGTCCATCCTCTGCTACATATGCAACTTTTGAGGGAAAAAGTTCTGTTTTCCATCAGAGTCTAAATTTGCCCATCTAATGGTAAAAAGGCAAGTCCCAGCTCCCTATCAGTAGTAAAGAAATGTGGAACCACTTGTGCACTGTGCATGACAGGCATGGGCAGGGGAAAGGTGGACATAATACACCAACACAATTCCCCTGATATACTAGGAACCAGGATCTCCAGTAGAAGGGTCAGTATCCATCGTTGCTTCAGTGTTCCCTCTTTTGTCGCCATCTTCTGAAGGGGAGATCCTTTAGATGAGACATTCTGGAACCCAAAGAGGATTGTCATCTTCCTGTGGAAAGACACCAATAACTCCCCAGGATCTTATTAAAATAGGATCCGGGCCTCTTCATTTTCTGGTTAAGGCATCTTTACAATTGATCATTTCTCTAGATCTGTTTGGTTCTGGACAGTGATGATCAGCCACAGTGTGGCCTTGTTCATCAATATTCAAAAAATTAAGAGTAAAGTGTACCATGGAGATGGTCA
Organism: Mus musculus; assembly: GCF_000001635.26. Classification (NCBI taxonomy): domain Eukaryota; kingdom Metazoa; phylum Chordata; class Mammalia; order Rodentia; family Muridae; genus Mus; species Mus musculus. The sequence goes on from NC_000087.7 coordinate 43,475,503, forward strand.
CTCTCAGTGTTAAGGGCAGGGCCTCATCGACTCACCTTTTCTGTTTGATAAGGTAGGTTATAAGAGTGTGGTGGGCATGTTCCACAATGCCTTGTCCCTGTATGGCAAACCAGTTAAATAAGTTACATTCATCTGGAGACAGAACTGTTGAAATTATTGAGAGGTGTAGGCCAGTCCATTATCTGTTCTAAGAAATTTGGGTTGTCCCCAAGTACTCCAAGCTTCAAGGCAATGTTGAATTCCATGTGAGGCTTTTTCTTAGTAGAGGGATCAGTTTTACTGCCCTCTTTTCTCTCTCCCCTTCCTTCTGAATCCTGGGGAGGGCCCTTTTTCTTAGACATGTCTTTCTTTTTTTGAGCTCCCATTCTCTCATTCTGTTAGGTTTCTGACATACTGTCCTGAACCTCTTCTAGTATTCCCTGTCCCTCCACATTAGCTGGTTGGTAGGTTTCATCCTCTAGACAATTTTTCATCAGCTTCCAAATTGCCTTGGTGCCCAGGCGTAAGTCTCCCTCTTCTTGCTTATGGTCAAGGTCCCTTCCTAGCTTTTTCCATAAGGCTACAGTTAGAGACCCAAACAGGCATACCAGGGAGAAATGCGATCCACCTCCTTAACAAAGCTCTGCAGCATATGGGAGGCAACCTGCAGGTCGCTTTGCTTTAGCACTACCTGTAATGCGGTGATCACTGACTGTGAGGAGCCCATGATAGAGTGAGTGCCTGTGGCTGATCTACACCTGATTTATAGTGCTCCTTAAGCAAAGTGAAAGTAAACACAGCACTCTGCTCCCTTATTTATGGAAGGCTGAGAAGATACCTCAGTGCTGCCACTTATCTATGTCGGAATGACAACACCTCATTTTTCAGCACTAGCCGCAATGGACCTCAAATTTCAGCACCAGGCTCGATGGAAGGAATAAGAAACAGAATGAGGGCCAGGGCAACCAAAACTAGAGCTTCTACTGCCCCTTCCTAGGTTGCATCTAGATTAAGACCGAAATCAAAAGGGATAAGAGGTTCATGATCAGACATACCTCTCCGAACTTACCTTTTCCCTGCAGTTCTGAATCCACCCCTTCTCCAGGGGTTCTCCTCAATGCCAGCGATGTTGATCCTGGGTTTCTGGCACCAGATGACCCACGCTACCATCTTGCCAGCAAGAACACATGCAAGACACTCAGATCTTTCTGTAGTAAAGCTTTAATACATCTCCAGATATAGATGAACAGCTTCAGGCAGGAGACCCAGAAAGCAGAAAACCCCTCCCGTATATAGGCTGCGAAGTATGGTTAGAAGTACAGTTGGGGACGTGCACCACCGGGATTGGATGCCCACCATCAGCCTGATGACTCCATGGGAGAGGCAGGGCTCAGGTAATGGAAAGATATCCTGACGCCCGAGCGCACTCACCATGAGCAATGGTGAAAATGGTTTTGTCAGCGCCATCTTGTAATGGCGACCTTGAGGACGGCTCCTCACAGTGGTAGAAGTAATTACAGGGTTTATCTGATCCTGATTTGAATTTGGTACCTGATATCTGTCTAGATAAGTGTCCATTTTATTCAGATTTTTCAGTTTTGTTGAGTACACCCTTGTATAGTAGGATCTGATGATATTTCAAATTTACTAAATTTCTGTTGTTATTTCTCCCTTTTGATTTCTTGTTTTCCTAAATTGGATACTGTTGTGTTCTGTATTTAGTCTGTCTAATGGTTTATCTATCTTGTTGATTTTCTCAAAGTACATTCTCAATTTTGAGTTTGTTTGATTATTTTTGTTTTGTTCCTTTGTTTCCACTCGGTTGATTTTAGCACTGAATTTGATTATTTCCTGACTTAAACTCTTTTTGGGTGAATTTGTTTCCTTTTGTTTTATAGTGTTAAGGTGGGTTGTCAACCTACTCCTATATCCTCGCTCCAGTTTCTTTTTAGAGCCATTCAGAGGGAGCCATGAGAGTCCCTCTTAGGGCTATTTTCATTGTGTCCCATAACTTGCAGTATGTTGTAAACATTTTCATTAAACTTTCAAAAGTCTTTAATTTAGTTCACTATTTCTTCCTTGACTCTTTTGTCACTGACTAGATTTTTATACCCATTCCACGTGTATGCAGGTTTTCAATTATTCATATTATTGTTGAAGATCAGCCTTAGTCTGTGGTGATCTGATAGGAAGCATGACATTATTTCAATAATTTTATATCTGTTGAGGCATGTTTTGTGGCTGAGTGTATGGTCAATTTTGGAGAAGGCATCGTGAGGTGATGAGAAGAAGGGACATTCGTTTGTTTTAGGATAAAATGTTCTATAGATATGAACTAAATGTATTTGTTTCATAAATTCTGTGAGTTTCACCGTGTATCTTTTTAGTTTTATTTTCCAGGATCTTTCCATTAATTAGGGAGGGGTGTTGAAGTCTTCCAATATTATTGTGTGTGGTACAATGTGTGTTTTGAGCTTACTAAAATTTCTTTTATCAATGTGGATGTCATTGCATTTGGAGTATAAATGTTAGGATTTGGGAGTCCATTTTGGTAAATATTAACTTTAATGAATATGAAGTTTCCCTCCTTGCCTTTTTTAATAACTTTAGGTTGAAAGTCAATTTTATTTGATATTAGAATGGCTGCTACAGCTTATTTATTGGGATCATTTGCTTGGAAAGTTCTTTTCCAGACTTTTAGTCTGAGGTAATTTCTTACTTTGTCCTTGGTGTTTGTTTCTGGTGTGCTGAATATTGCTTACACATCCATCTTGTTATTCTATGCCTTTTTACTGGTGCACTGAGTCCACTGATATTAAGAGATACTAAGGAAAAGTACTTGTTGATTCTTGTTATTTTTGTTATTAGAGTTGGAATTTTGTTCATGTAGCTATCTTTTTTAGGTTTCCTTCAAGTTTAATTTCTTGCTTTTTCTCGAGTGTAATTTCCCTCTTTATATTGAAATTGTCCCTTTATTATCGTTTGAAGTGCTGGATGCATTGTTTGATATTGTGTAAATATGGTTTTGTCACAGTATATCTTGTTTTCTCAAGATATGTTAAAAGAGTTTTGCTTCATATAGTAGTCTTGGCTGGCATTTCTGCTCTCTTACATTCTGTATGACATCTGCCCTAGATTATCTGGCTTTCATAGTCTCAGGGGAGAAGTTTTGTTTTATCCTGATAGCTCTTGCTTTATATATTACTTGACCATTTGACCATTTTCCCTTACTGCTTTTAATATTCTTTCTATGTTTTGTGCATTTGGTGTTTTGACTATTATATGATGGCAGGATTTTTTTTTTCTGGTCCAAATCATTTGGCGTTCTGTAGGCTTCTTGTAAATTCATGAGCATATCTTTCTTTAAGTTACGGAAGTTTTTTTTTTTTTCTATAATATTGGTAAAGATATTCAATGGCCCTATAATTTGGAAACCTTACTTCTCATCTATACATATACCGGATTTCATGTATGTAATTATGTCATTTCTAAAAGCTGTTTCAAAATTTCACATGGGCAGTATTTCCTGAGAAATTCAAATCATTCTTACTTTATTCCCTTTTACTAATATAGCATATTATGTTTCCATTTTCTGTTGTCCATATAGTACAGAGCCCAGCATTTGACAAAGATGAAAATATATCACCTCAGGTAGAAACAGATGAGGATACGGTGTAATATTTTCAATTTTTTCCCATTTCAATAGAGTACTTCAAAAGTGGTGTTTGTGATCCCTTGACTGGAGAAGTAGATTCAGGAAAAAGAGCAATTCAGGGTCAGATGCTCTTATATGTGTAGTTCAAGACCAGTATGTGGTTCTTTAAACTTTGTGATCACAAAAACATAGCAACTAGTACAATACAACCCCCTGCATGAGATGTTCCCATATATACACACACACAAAAAAAAAGGAGAACCATTATAAAAATAAGAGAGGGACCATTTGGGAAGAAGAAGGATCTCAGCAAGGGTAGTACAGTTATGAAGAAGTGCTGTGGGGTGTAAATGTATGAATTGTTTAAAGTAAATATTACAAGTTTTTTTGGAAATCTACCATGTATTTTATATGGATATGACATTTGGTTCAAACCAAATATTATATATTTATTAAAAATAATTAAAATAATTTTTTTGTGTAAAGTTTTGTGTGTGGTAGAAAAAATGTCCTACTGTGAGACTCCAACTTAAAGTATATCTCCCAGGAAGGTAAAGCCCCTAGGTGTTCCCCAAGCTTGTTTTCCCTGATCTCTGAAAATACAGCTAGGAAGAAGCTCTTTGTTCTCTATAGCCAGAAAAAAAAAAAGCTTTTTGTTTCTATACTTTACAATCAGTGATGCCTGACTTCTTGTGCCAAGGACAAGGAGATAAAAATCCAGAAAGAACTCACTCCCCACTCCTGCCTTGTAAATTTTACCAAGAACACCAGGAAGAGAAGAACTCTCCTGCCAACATTTCTCAACTCCTCCCAACTCTCCTCCAACTCCTCCCAATTCCTCAGCTAGCTGTTAAAAGCCCCTTACTGTCACAGCTTGGTGTCAAACTCCCCTGCCCTGCTAGGCAGAGGGACTTTGTCCTCAGCTAGCTAGTAGTAAAAACTCTTGCATTTTGCATCAGTTGTGGTTTTCTCTTGGGTCACAAGGGTGCTGGCCAGCTCAGCCCAGGACTTTAGAGGAGGCCTAGCTTCTGAGGTCTTACATTTGGGGGCTTCTCCACCAGGATTTGTGGCCTACCCCAATTCTTAGAGACCCTGCTTGGAGGTAGTATTCTATCTTTGTCTGTATCTTTGTCTCTATCTTTTTCTATAACTTTCCTCTATCTTTGTCTCTATCTTTGTGTGTCAGCTCTGTTTGATTCACCATTCTCGGTTTGCAGTTGTACATGCTCGTGAGAGCAACGAACTCCCTTTACCAGATGGAAGAGGGTTACTGAAAGACATGTCAGGAGAAACCGGCTGCCACCCTGTGGGACATCCCAGGAATTCTGAGGGAGTTCCAGGGATAACTGGAGATCTCCTATCAGGGTGCCAAGTGAGAGTGTGCTCACTCGGCTGTCTGTTTCTGTTACTGGGTACCAAGTGAGTGTGTGCTCTCTTAGCCATCTTATTGGGGCCTGGTCTTGGTTATTGTAATCTTTTTATGTGTATATATTGGTTTTTTCCCCTGTATGTAACTCTGATGATGGGACCAACTATTAGCATGCCCCTTGAACTGACCCATGAGCACTGGACTGAAATTAAAACTAAGACTCACATTCTCTCTGTGGATGTCTGAAATAGATTTTAGATAACTTTCTGCCCTACGGAATGGCCAGCTTTGATGTTAGTTGGCCACTAGAGGGCACTCTTGGTTTGGTTCTCTTTTCAGCTCTTAAAGTAGTTTTACAAAGGGGACCAAGGTCTCAGCCAGATTGAGTGCCCTACGTTCTCATTTAGAAAAAAATTAGCACAGGATCCCCCCTCTCCCATCCTGTTTAAAGCCTTGGGTTCAAAAGAATAATACAGGCTCCCCAGTCCTGGCCCTCTGCCTCCCAGAGGGAAACTGGGTTAAAACTGGTACATGTTGAACTGCAGCCCTCGGTTTCTCCCAAGATCTATCCAGAGGTAGAAGAACCTCCAAAATGGCATAGCACCCCACCCCCATATTCCCAACTGGTACCCTCCAAGAACTCTGAACAGGGAACCACTTGATATTTGGGGAGGGACCAGTTGCTAAACCCAAGGCCAGCGAGCTCAAGGCCAGAGTGACCAGACTCAACCATTGCACTGCCTTTATGTACTTATGACCCTCCTCAAGCAGACCCCAGACAACTGCAGCCCCTTCAGTAATGGCCTTTTTACTCCTCTGATCTCTATAACTGGAAGGCAAATCACACACCCCTTCATTGAAGACCCCTCTAGCCTTGCTAATCTAATAAAATCTCTCATATTCACTCTTCAGCCTACTTGAGATGACTGTCAGCAGCTTTTACAGGTTCTTTCACCACAGAGGAGAAGGAGATGATTCTCAGAGGAAAGAAAGAGCATGCTGGGGGCCAAATGACTACCAATAAAACTTCTGAATGAAATAGATGCAGGCTTCCCTCTGACATGTCCTGACAGGACTGACCATATGGAGCAATTGACAATTTTCTGCTGGGCTCTGATAATAGGACTGAAAGGATCTGGCAGGTGACCCACCAATTTGGCCAAGGTAAGAGAGATCCTACAAGAGAAAAAGAGTCCCAATCAGTGTTTTTAGAGTACCTCTTAAAGGTATAGAAGTGTTACACTACCTTTGACCCTACTTCAGCGTGCCAGCAGGTGACAGGTGTCATGGCTTCTATAGGGCAGTCTTCTTCTGACATTAGGAAAAGGTTACAGCATCTAGAGAGTCTGAAAACACTATCTTTACAACATCTATTTAAGGATGCAGAGAAAGTGTACCATAAGAGAGAGACTGACAAGCCAGCACCAGGGCATATTGGGCTCAGATTCTGCAGGCACCCCTAAGGTCCCCACAAGACCCTCAATAGGATCATAAGACCTCTGGTGAATGGAACACAACCTCTGCTCCAATCCAATCTCACAGGATCTGAGACTGCATTAATTAGGGAAGCAGAAAAACTGGTCTGACAATGGTCACAAGTCCCTCTGGTCTGTGCCAGCACCTGGGCAACATTTTGGGCAGAGTCTGAGGACAGCCCCAAGGTCCTCACAGAAACATCCACAAGATCTTAAGACCTTTGGTGAGTGGAAAACAACTTCTGCTCCAACCCTATCATACAGGACCTGAGACTGCATTAATTAGGGAAGCAGAGAAACCGGTCTGACCAGGGTCACACGTCTTTTCCAGTCCATGACAGCACTGGGCACCTTGGGGGCAGAGTCTGTGGACACCCCAAAGGTCCCGACAGGACTCTCCAAGGGATCTTAGAACCTCTAGTGAGTGGATAACAACATTTGCCAGAAGGAAAGTTTGAACACCAGATATCTGGGCCCCTTCTCTGCAAGAGAAGATCTTGCCTGCAGAGAGTACTCTGAACACTGAAACTCAAGAGAAAACTAGTCTCCCAGGTCTGCTGATAGAGGCTAACATAATCACCTGAGGAACAAGATATAACCAGAGACAATTATAACAACTAACTCCAGAGATTACCAGATGATGAAAGGCAAACATAAGAATCTTACTAACAGAAACAAAGACCACTCACCATCATCAGAATTACAGCACTCCCACCTCACCCAGTCCTGGAAATGCCAAAACACCTGAAAAGGTAGTCCCACATTTAAAAGCATATCTCAGTTTGATGGTAGAGGACATCAAGAAGGACTTTAATAACTCACTTAAAGAAATACAGGAGAACACTGCAAAATAGGTAGAAGAACTTAAGAGGAAGCACAAAAAATCCCTTAAAAAATTGAAGGAAAACACGACCAAACAGGTGATGGAATTGAATAAAACCATCCAAGACCTAAAAAGTGAAGTAGACACAATAAAGAAACCCCAAAGTGAGGCAACGCTGGAGATAGAATGCCTATACAAGAAATCTTGAACCATAGATGCGAGCATCAGCACCAGAATACAGGAGATGGAAGAGAGAATGTCAGGCGCAGAAGATTCCATAGAGAACATTGGAACAACAATCAAATAAAACACAAAGTGCAAAAGACCATATCTCAAACATCCAGGAAATCCAGGACACAATGTGAAGTCCAAACCTACGGGTACTAGGAATAGATGAGAATGAAGATTTTCAAATTAAAGGGCCAGCAAATATCTTCAAAAAATTATAGAAGAAAACTTGTCAAACCTAAAGAAAGACATGCCCATGAACATAAAAGAAGCCTACAGAATTCCATATAGACTGGACCAGAAAAGAAATTCCTCCTGACACATAATAATCAGAAGAAGAAATGCACTAAATAGAGATATACTGTTAAAAGTAGTAAGGGAAAAACTTCAGGTAACATATAAAGGCAGGGCTATCAGAATTACACCAGATTTTTCACCAGAGACTATGAAAGCCAGAAGAGCATGGACAGATGTTATACAGACACTAAGAGAACACAAATTCCAGCCCAGGCTACTATACCCAGCCAAACTCTCAATTACCATAGATGGAGAAACCAAAGTATTTCATGATAAAAAACAAATTCACACATTAACTTTCCATGAATCCAGCCCTTCAAAGAATAATAACAGAAAAATATAACAATACAAGGACAGAAACCACACCCTAGAAAAAGCAAGAAAGTAATCCCTCAACAAACCAAAAAGAAGAGAGCCACAAGAACATAATGCAAACTCTAACAACAAAAATAATAGGAAGCAACAGTTACTTTTCCTTAATATCTATTAATATCAATGGATTCAGTTTTCCAATAAAAAGACAGAGACTGACAGAGTGGCTAAAAAAATACAGGACCAATAGTCTGCTGCTTACAGGAAACCCATCTCAGGGAAAAAGACAGACACTATCTCAGATTGAAAGGCTGGAAAATAATTTTCCAAGCAAATGGTATAAAGAAATCAGCCTACAGAACTCCAAATAGACTGGACCAGAAAATAAATTCCTCCCGACACATAATAATCAGAACAACAAAAGCACTAAATAAAGATAGACTACTTAAAGCAGTAAGGGAAAAAGGTCAAGTAACATACAAAGGCAAACCTATCAGAATTACACCAGATTTTTCACCAGAGACTATGAAAGCCAGAAGAGCCTGGACAGATGTTATACAGACACTAAGAGAACACAAATTCCAGCCCAGGCTACTATACCCAGCCAAACTCTCAATTACCATAGATGGAGAAACCAAAGTATTTCATGATAAAAAACAAATTCACAAATTAACTTTCCATGAATCCAGCACTTCAAAGAATAATAACAGAAAAATATAACAATACAAGGACAGAAACCACACCCTAGAAAAAGCAAGAAAGTAATCCCTCAACAAACCAAAAAGAAGACAGCCACAAGAACATAATGCAAACTCTAACAACAAAAATAATAGGAAGCAACAGTTACTTTTCCTTAATATCTATTAATATCAATGGATTCAGTTTTCCAATAAAAAGACATAGACTGACAGTGTGGCTAATAAAATACAGGACCAATAGTCTGCTGCTTACAGGAAACCCATCTCAGGGAAAAAGACAGACACTATCTCAGATTGAAAGGCTGGAAAATAATTTTCCAAGCAAATGGTATAAAGAAATCAGCCTACAGAACTCCAAATAGACTGGACCAGAAAATAAATTCCTCCCGACACATAATAATCAGAACAACAAATGCACTAAATAAAGATAGACTACTAAAAGCAGTAAGGGAAAAAGGTCAAGTAACATACAAAGGCAAGCCTATCAGAATTACACCAGATTTTTCACCAGAGACTATGAAAGCCAGAAGAGCCTGGACAGATGTTATTCAGACACTAAGAGAACACAAATTCTAGCCCAGGCTACTATACCCAGCCAAACTCTCAATTACCATAGATGGAGAAACCAAAGTATTCCACGACAAAACCAAATTCACACATTATCTCTCCACGAATCCAGCCCTTCAAAGGTTAATAACAGAAAAAAACCAATACAAGAACGGGAACAATGCCCTAGAAAAAACAAGAAGGTAATCCCTCAACAAACCTAAAAGAAGAGAGCCACAAGAACAGAATGCCAACTTTAACAACAAAAATAACAGGAAGCAACAATTACTTTTCCCTAATATCTCTTAACATCAATGGTCTCAACTCCCCAATAAAAACACATAGACTAACAAACTGGCTACACAAACAAGACCCAACATTTTGCTGTTTACAGGAGACACATCTCAGAGAAAAAGATATACACTACCTCAGAATAAAAGGATGGAAAACAATTTTCCAAGCAAATGGTATGAAGAAACAAGCTGGAGTAGCCATCCTAATATCTGATAAGATTGACTTCCAACCCAAAGTCATCAAAAAAGACAAGGAGGGGCACTTCATTCTCATCAAAGGTAAAATCATCCAAGAGGAACTACCAATTCTGAATATCTATGCTCCAAATACAAGGGCAGCCACATTCATTAAAGAAGCTTTAGTAAAGCTCAAAGCACACATTGCACCTCACACAATAATAGTGGGAGACTTCAACACACCACTTTCACCAATGGACAGATCATGGAAACAGAAACTAAACAGGGACACACTGAAACTAACAGAAGTGATGAAACAAATGGATCTGACAGATATCTACAGAACATTTTATCCTAAAACAAAAAGATATACCTTCTTCTCAGTACCTCATGGTACCTTCTCCAAAATTGACCACATAATAAGTCACAAAACAGGTCTCAACAGATTCAAAAATATTGAAATTGTCCCATGTATACTATCAGATCACCATGCGCTAAGGCTGATCTTCAATAACAAAAAAAAAATAACAGAAAGCCAACACTCACATGGAAACTGAACAACACTCTTCTCAATGATACATTGGTCAAGGAAGGAATAAAGAAAGAAATTAAAGACTTTTTAGAGTTTAATGAAAATGAAGCCCCAACGTACCCAAACCTTTGGGACACAATGAAAGCATTTCTATGAGGGAAACTCATAGCTCTGAGTGCCTCCAAGAAGAAACAGGAGAGAGCATATACTAGCAGCTTGACAACACATCTAAAAGCTCTAGAAAAAAAGGAAGCAAATTCACCCAAGAGGACTAGACGGCAGGAAATAATCAAACTCAGGGTTGAAATCAACCAAGTGGAAACAAGAACTATTCAAAGAATTAACCAAATGAGGAGTTGGTTCTTTGAGAAAATCAACAAGATATATAAACCCTTAGCTAGACTCACTAGAGAGCACAGAGACAAAATCCTAATTAACAAAATAAGAACTGAAAAGGGAGACATAACAACATATCCTGAAAAAATCCAAAACACCATCAGATCCTTCTACAAAAGGCTATACTCAACAAAACTGGAAAATCTGGACGAAATGGACAAATTTCTGGACAGATACCAGGTACCAAAGTGGAATCAGGATCAAGTTGACCTTCTAAACAGTCCCATATCCCCTAAAGAAATAGAAGCAGTTATAAATAGTCTCCCAGCCAAAAAAAGCCCAGGACCAGAAGGGTTTAGCGCAGAGTTCTATCAGACCTTCAAAGAAGATATAATTCCAGTTCTGCACAAACTATTTCACAAGATAGAAGTAGAAGGTACTCTACCCAACTCATTTTATGAAGCCGCTATTACTCTGATACCTAAACCACAGAAAGATCCAACAAAGATAGAGAACTTCAGACCAATTTCTCTTATGAATATCGATGCAAAAATCCTCAATAAAATTCTCGATAACCAAATCCAAGAACACATTAAAGCAATCATCCATTCTGACCAACTAGGTTTTATTCCAGGGATGCAGGGATGGTTTAATATACGAAAATCCATCAATGTAATCCACTATATAAACAAACTCAAAGACAAAAACCACATGATCATCTCGTTAGGAAAAAAAAAAAGCATTTGACAAGATCCAACACCCATTCATGATAAAAGTTCTGGAAAGATCAGGAATTCAAGGCCCATACCTAAACATGATAAAAGCAATCTACAGCAAACCAGTACCCAACATCAAAGTAAATGGAGAGAAGCTGGAAGCAATCCCACTAAAATCAGGGACTAGACAAGGCTGCCCACTTTCTCCCTACCTTTTCAACATAGTACTTGAAGTATTAGCCAGAGCAATTCGACAACAAAGGGAGATCAAGGGGATACAAATTGGAAAAGAGGAAGTCAAAATATCACTTTTTGCAGATGATATGATAGTATATATAAGTGACCCTAAAAATTCCACCAGAGAACTCCTAAACCTGATAAACAGCTTCGTTGAAGTAGCTGGATATAAAATTAACTCAAAAAAGTCAATGGACTTTCTCTACACAAAGAATAAACAGGCTGAGAAAGAAATTAGGGAAACAACACCCTTCTCAATAGTCACAAATAATATAAAATATCTCGGCGTGACTCTAACTAAGGAAGTGAAAGATTTGTATGATAAAAACTTCAAGTCCCTGAAGAAAGAAATTAAAGAAGATCTCAGAAGATGGAAAGATCTCCCATGCTCATGGATTGGCAGGATCGACAATGTAAAAATGGCTATCTTGCCAAAAGCAATCTACAGATTCAATGCAATCCCCATCAAAATTCCAACTCAATTCTTCAACGAATTAGAAGGAGCAATTTGCAAATTCATCTGGAATAACAAAAAACCTAGGATAGCAAAAACTCTTCTCAAGGATAAAAGAACCTCTGGTGGAATCACCATACCTGACCTAAAGTTTTGCTACAAAGAAATTGTGATAAAAATGCATGGTACTGGTATAGAGACAGACAAGTAGACAAATGGAATAGAATTGAAGACCCAAAAATGAACCCACACACCTATGGTCACTTGATCTTCGACAAGGGAGCTAAACCCATCCAGTGGAAGAAAGACAGCATTTTCAACAAATGGTGCTGGCACAACTGGTTGTTATCATGTAGAAGAATGTGAATCGATCCATACTTATCTCCTTGTACTACGGTCAAATCTAAGTGGATCAAGGAACTTCACATAAAACCAGAGACACTGAAACTTATAGAGGAGTAAGTGGGGGAAAGCCTTGAAGATATGGGCACAGGGGAAAAATTCCTGAATAGAACAGCAATGGCTTGTGCTTTAAGATCTAGGATTGACAAATGGGACCTCATGAAACTGCAAAGATTATGCAAGGCAAAAGACACCTTCAATAAGACAAAAAGACCACCAACAGATTGGGAAAGGATCTTTACCTATCCTAAATCAGATAGGGGACTAATATCCAACATATATAAAGAACTCAAGAAGGTGGACTTAAGAAAATCAAATAACCCCATTAAAAAATGGGGCTCAGAACTGAACAAATAATTCTCACCTGAAGAATACCGAATGGCAGAGAAGCACCTGAAAATATGTTCAACATCCTTAATCATCAGGGAAATGCAAATCAAAACAACCCTGAGATTCCACCTCACACCAGTCAGAATGGCTAAGATCAAAAATTCAGGTGACAGCAGATGCTGGCGAGGATGTGGAGAAAGAGGAACACTCCTCCATTGTTGATGGGATTGCAGGCTTGTACAACCACTCTGGAAATCCGTCTGGAGGTTCCTCAGAAAACTGGACATAGTACTACCGGAGGATCCAACAATAACTCTCCTGGGCATATATCCAGAAGATGCCCCAACTGGTAAGAAGGACACATGCTCCACTATGTTCATAGCATCCTTATTTATAATAGCCAGAAGCTGGAAAGACCCAGATGCCCCTCAACAGAGGAATGGATACAGAAAATGTGGTATATCTACACAATGGAGTACTACTCAGCTATTAAAAAGAATGAATTTATGAAATTACTAGCCAAATGGATGGACCTGGAGGGCATCATCCTGAGTGAGGTAACACATTCACAAAGGAACTCACACAATATGTACTCACTGATAAGTGGATATTAGCCCAAAACCTAGGATACCCAAGATATAAGATACAATTTCCTAAACATATGAAACTCAAGAAAAATGAAGACTGAAGTGTGGACACTATGCCCCTCCTTAGAAGTGGGAACAAAACACCCTTGGAAGGAGTTACAGAGACAAAGTTTGGAGCTGAGACGAAAGGATGGACCATGTAGAGACTGCCATATCCAGGGATCCACCCCATAATCAGCATCCAAACGCTGACACCATTGCATACACTAGCAAGATTTTATCGAAAGGACCCAGATGTAGCTGTCTCTTGTGAGACTATGCCAGGGCCTAGCAAACACAGAAGTGGATGCTCACAGTCAGCTAATGGATGGATCACAGGGCTCCCAATGGAGGAGCTAGAGAAAGTACCCAAGGAGCTAAAGAGATCTGCAACCCTTTAGGTGGATCAACATTATGAACTAACCAGTACCCCGGAGCTCTTGACTCTAGCTGCATATGTATCAAAAGATGGCCTAGTCGGCCATCACTGGAAAGAGAGGCCCATTGGACACGCAAACTTTATATGCCCCAAAACAGGGGAACGCCAGGTACAAAAAGGGGGAGTTGGCGGGTAGGGAAGTGGGGGTGGGTGGGTATGGGGGATTTTTGGTATAGCATTGGAAATGTAAATGAGCTAAATACTTAATAAAAATGGAAAGAAAAAAAAAGAAATCAGCTGGAGTAACCATTCAACTATTGATTAAAATTGAATTCCAACCTAAAGTTATCAAAAAAGACAAAGAAGGACAAACAGGGACACAGTGAAACTAACAGAAGTTATTAAACAAATGGACTTAAAAGATATCTATAGAACATTTTATCCTGAAACAAAAGGATATAACTTTTTCTCAGCACATCATGGTACCTTTTACAAAATTGACCATATAATTGGTCAGAAAACAGGCCTCAACTGATAAAAAATATTGCAATTGTCCAAAGAATCTTATCAGACCACCAAGGACTAAGGATGATTGATCTTCCATAACAACATAAATAATGGAAAGCCAACATTTACGTTGAAAATGAACAACAGTCTTTTCAGTGATAACTTGGTCAAGGAAGGAATAAAGAAGGAAATTAAAGACATTTTAGAGTTTAATGAAAATAAAGCCACAACATTCCCTAACTTATGAGACTCAATGAAATCATTACTAAGAGGGAAACTCATAGATTTGAGTGCCTCAAAAAAGAAACCAGAGAGAGCACATACAAGCATCTTGAAAACACATGAAAAATCTCCAGAATAAAGGAAGCAAATTCACTCAAGAGGAGTAGATGGAAGGAAATAATCAAACTCAGGGTTGAAATTAACCAAGTGGAAACAAGAAGAACTACTTAAAGAATTAGCCAAAGAGAAGCTGGTTCTTTTAGAAAATCAACAAGATAGATAAACCCTTAGCTAGAATCCCTTAAGGCACAGAGACAGCATCCTAATTAACAAAATCAGAATTGAAAAGGCAGACATAAAAACAGAACCTGAAGAAATCCAAAAAACCATCAGATCTTTCTACAACAGGCTATACTCAATAGAACAGGATAACCTGGACAAAATGAACAAATTTCTAGAGAGATAACAGGTACCAAAGTTAAAACAGGATCAAGTTAATGATCTAATCAGTCTCATGTAACCTAAAAAAATAGAAGCAGAAGCAGGCATTAATAGTCTCCCAACCAAAATAAAAAAAAAAAAAGCCCAGGAACACATGGGTTTAATGCAGAGTTCTATCAGACCTTCAAAGGATATCTAATTCCAGTTCTGCACAAACAATTCCAAAAAATATCAGTAGAAGGTACTCTACCCAACTCATTTTATGAAGCCACAATTCCTCTGATACCTATACCACAGAAAGATCCAACAAAGATAAAGAACTTCAGAACAATGGCCCTTATGAATATTGAAACAAAAATACTCAGTAAAATTATCCCAAATCATATCCAAGAACAATTAACAATTTCATTCATCCTTACCAAGTAGGTTTTATACAAGGGATACAGGGATTGTTTAATATATGGCAATCCATCAACATAATCCATTATATAAACAACCTCAATTACAAAACCACATGATCATCTCATTATATGCAAAGAAATCATTTAAGTATATCCAAAACCCATTCATGATAAAAGTCTTGGAAGGATCAGGAATTCAAGGCCCATACATAAAAAGGATAAATGCAATTTACAGTAAACCAGTACCCAACATCAAATGAAATGGTATGAAGCTGGAAGCAATCTCACTAAAATCAGTGACTAGACAAGGCTGCCCACTTTCTCCCTACCTATTCAACATTGTTCTTGAAGTCCTAGACAGAGCAATTTGACAATGAAAGGAGACCAAGGGGATACAAATTGGAAAAGAAGAATTCAAAATATCACTTTTTGCAGATGATATGATAGCATATATAAGTGAACCTAAAAATTCCACCAGAGAAAACCTAAACTTGAAAAACAACGTTGGTGATTTAGCTGGGTATAAAATTAACCAAACATGTCAATGGCCTTTCTCTTCACAAAGAATAAACAGGCTAAGAATGAAATTAGAGAAACATCTCCCGTCTCAATAGTCACAAATAATATAAAATAATTAGGCGTGATTCTAACAAAGGAAGTGAAAGGTCTGTATGATAAGAATTTCAAGTCTCTGAAGAAAGAACTTAAAGAAGATCTCAGAGGATGGATAGATCGTCCATTATCATGGATTGGCAGTATCAACATTGTAAAAATGGCCATTTTGCCAAAAGAAATCTACAGATTCAATAAAATCCCCATTAAAATTCCAACTCAATTCTTCAATGAATTAGAAAGGGCAATCTGCAAATACTTTGGGAATAAATAAAACTTAGGATAGAAAAAGTATTCTCATGGATAAAAGAACCTCTGGTGCAATCACCATGCCTCACCAAAGCTGTACTACAGAGCAATTGAGATAAAAAATGCATGGTACTGATATAGTGACAGACAAGTAGACCAATGAAATAGAACTGAAGACCCAGAAGTGAACCAACACACCTATTGTCAATTGTTCATCTACAAGGGAGCTAAAAGCATCCAGTGGAAAAAAAGACTGCATTTTCAACAAATGGTGCTGGCACAATTGGTGGTTATCATGTAGAAGAATGTGAATCAATCTATTCCTATTTCCTTGTACTGAGGTCAAATGTAAGTGGATCAAGGAGCTCCACATAAAATCAGAGACACTGAAACTTGTAGAGGAGAAAGTGCGGAAACGCCTCAAAGATATGGAAAAGGGGAAAAATTCCTGAATAGAAGACAAATGGCTTGTGTTGTAAGATTTAGAATTGACAAATGGGACCTCATAAAGCTGCACATCTTTTGTAAGGCAAAAGACACCTTCAATAAGACAAAAAGGCCACAAACAGATTGTGAAAGGATCTTTCACTATCCTAAATCAGATAGGGGACTAATATCAAATATATATAAAGAACTCAAGAAGGTGGACTCCAGAAAATCAAATAACCACATTAAAAATGGGGCTCAGAGCTAAAGAAAGAATTCTCACCTGAGGAATACTGAATGGCTAAGAAGCACCTGAAACAATGTTCACCATCCTTAATCAGCAGTGAAATGTAAATCAAAACAACCCTGAGATTCCATCTCACACCAGTCAGAATGGCTAAGATCAAATATTCAGATAACAGCAGATGCTGGCAAGGATGTGGAGAAAGCAGAAAACTCCTCCATTGTTGGTGGAATTGCAAGTTTTAAATCAACTCTGGAAATCAGTCTGGCGGTTCTTCAGAAAATTGGACATTGTACTACCATAGGATCTCACAATACCTCTCCTGGGCATATATGCAGAAGCTGTTCCAACTAGTAAGACACATGCTCCACTATGTTCATAGCATCCTTATTTATAATAGCCAGAACCTGGAAAGAATCCAGATGCCTGTCAACAGAAAATGGTTACAAAATTGTGGTACATTTACACAATGGAGTACTACTACTAATAGTACAGCTATTAAAAAGAATGAGTTTATGAAATTTATAGGCAAATGGATGGACCTGGAGAGCATCATCCTGAGTGAGGTAACTCAATCACAAAAGAATGCTAATGATATGTACTCACTAATAAGTGGATATTAGCCCTGAAACCTAGAATACCTCCAAGATATAAGATACAATTTGCCAAACACATGAAACTCAAGAAGAACTAAGACCAAAGTGTGGACACTTTGCCCCTTCTTAGGATTGGAAACAAAACACCCATGGAAGGAGTTACAGAGACAAAGTTTGGAGTTTAGACAAAAATATGGACCATCTAGAGATTGATATATGCACGGATCCATCCCCTATTTAGTCTCCAAACACTGACACCACTCCATACACTTGCAAGGTTTTGCTGAATGGACCCTGATATAGCTGTCTCTTGTGAGATTATGCCAGGGCCTAGCAAACAAAGAAGTCGATGCTCACAGTAAGCTATTGGATGGATCACAGGGCCCCCAATGGAGGAGCTAGAGAAAATATCCAAGCAGCTAAAGGGATCTGCAATGCTATTGGTGTAACAACATTATGAACTAACCAGTACCCCAAAGCTCTTGACTGTAGCTGCATATGTATCAAAAGATTGCCTAGTAGGCCATCACTGGAAAGAGAGCCCGATTGTGCATGCACACTAATTATGCCCCAGTACAGGGGAACACCAGGGTCAAAAAGTGGTAATGAGTGGGTAGGGTAGTGGGGGAGGGGGAGGGTATGGGGGACTTTTGGGATAGTGTTGGAAATGTAAATGAGGAAAATACCTAATAAAATACATTAAAAAGAGATTGAGACTGAAGAAGAAAAAAGACAATGAAAAAAGAGAATGGCTGAGGAAAGAGAAAATAGACGAGATAGACGCCTTGAAAAAATGTAACTAGGTTTGTGGCTGTATTCACAGGTGATAAAGAAGTTTATAGAAAAGGTAGACAAAGTAGGCAGAAAGACTAACTGGGTAACACAGGGCTGAGAAGACCTCAGAACTCCAGAGGACCTCCATGACCTCTAGATAAGGACCGATGTGCATACCATAAAGAAAAGGAACACTGTGCAATAGACTGCCCCAAAAAAGAAACAAATACAAGACAGCTCAAGGTTTCTCCCTTAAACGATGATGACTAGGAGAGTCAGGGCTCAGACAACTCCCCAAGCCTAGGGCAATCCTAACTGTGGAGGGGACACCCACAGAATTCATTATTGATACTAGAGCAGAAATTTCAGTCCTGAAAGAGGCACTGGATAAATTGAAGAACAACAACAAGACAACAACAACAACAACAACAAAAAAGCAAAACAAAACAAAAACAAACAAACAAACAAAAGAACAAAACAAAACAAAACAAAAAACGTAGTAATTGTGGCTACTGATCAGAATCCATACTCTTGGACAACTGATAAGAAAGTTAATTTTAGAAGAAGCCAAGTAACTCATTCCTTCCTCAACATTCTTGAATGCCAACCCCATTGTTGGGTAGAGACTTACTATCACATTAAAAGCCCAAATAAGCTTCTCTTTGGAAGGAACTTCAGTCTCTTGATAAGCCCCTCTCTCTATAATTTTAGTTTCAAAATTAGAAGAAGTATATAGATTATATGAGCATCAAGTCACATCAAGAAAGGGTCTAGAATGGACCTGGTTAGAGAGATTAACTTCACGCCTGGGCAGAGATGGAAGGTATGGGAGAGGCAAACATTGTGCCCCCCATCATTGTGAAGCTGAAAACTGGTGTGACTTCTATTGGGGTACAACAATACCCCGTGAGCAGAGAGGCCCAAGAGGGCATCAGACCTCACATTCAAAGGCTCATAAAACTAGGTGCTTTGGTCCCTTGTCAATATGCCTGGAATACTCCATTACTACCAGTTAAAAAGCCAGGCACTAATGTTTATCTGCCAGTTCAAGACTTAGTAAAAGTAAAGGAAAGAGTATGAAATATTCATCCTACTGTCCCTAACTCCTACAATCTACTTAGTTCTCTCCACCCTGACAAACTTTGTTATATAGTCCTGCACCTGAAGGACACATTCTTCTGCCTAAAACTACATCTCATGAGTCAGGTAATCTTTGCTTTCAAGTGGAGAGACCCATTTTAGGGATAGGCTGGACAAACTAACTATGACACATTTACCTCAAAAATTCAAGAACTCTCCTATTCTCTTTGATGAAGCCTTCCACTCGGACTTGGCACTGTTCAGGTCAGAAATCCCCGAAGTTTTTCTTCTTCATTATGTTTAAGACCTGCTTCTTGCTGCCACCACCGAAAAATGGTGCAGACTGGGAACTGAAAAATTACTGGCAGAATTGAGGGAGTTGGGATACAAGGCATCTGCTAAGAAAGCCCAGAATTGCCAGACAGAAGTAATCTATTTGGGTTATAGTCTCAGGGAAAGGAAATGGTGGCTGACAGAAGCTTGGAAAAAGACTGTAACTCAAATCCCAATCCCATCATACTTAAAGCAGGTGAGAGAATTTGTGGGAATGCCTGGGTTTTGTATATTCTAGATTCCAAGCTTTGCCACTCTGTCATCCACACTCTACCCCTTTACTAAAGAGACTGGGACTTTCTCATGGACCCCCATACACCAGTAGGCCTTTAAAGAGATTAAAAAGTCCTTTCTTAGTGCACCAGCCCTAGCCCTGCAAGACCTGACTAAGCCTGTCACTCTATATAGAGGAATGAGCAGGAAAAGAAAGTGGGGTTCTGATCTAAGCTCTGGGGCCATAAAAACAACCTGTGGAATACTGGTAAAAAAACAAAAAACAAAACAAACAAAAAAAAACAAAAAAAAAACAAAAAAACAAAAAACAAAAAACAAAAAACAAAAACTAAACAAAAAAAAAAAAAAAACTAGACCCAGTGTCCAGTGGATGGCCATTTTGCTTAAAAGCTATCAATGCTTTGGCCCTATTTCTCAAAGATGCTGATAAACTGATTCTAGGTCAATGAATGATAGTGGTAGACCCGTGCCTTAGAAATCAGCATTAGACCACTGCCTGATCGCTGGATGCCTAAATCTCACATGACCCATTATCAGAACCTCTTACTGACTGAGAGAGTGCAGTTTGTACACCCTGCTATCCTGAATACTGCCACCTTGCTGTCAGAAGCTTACAAATCCCTACAAGAGCACCAGTGTATGTGCATCCAGGCAGAAGAAACCAGAACTAAGAAAGACCTCACTGAACAGCCATGGCCAGACTGCCCCAACTGGTGCACGGATGATAGCAGGTTTTTGGTTAAAGGTAAGCAAAAGGCAGAGGCAGCACTGGGCAATGGAAAACAAACCATCTGCACCAGCACCTTGCCTGAACGGACAATAACCCAGAGAGCAGAGCTAATTGCACTCACACAAGCTTTGTAGCTGGCCAAAGAGAAAAAACAACAATATCTACACAGACAGCAGGTAAGTTTTCACCACCACTCACATATGTGGGACAATCTATAGGCAACGGGAGCTACTCACTTCTGCTGGGAAAGATATTAATAATAAAAAAAAATTTGAGCTTATTAGAAGCCAAAACTTGAAAGTAAATTAAAAAAACAAAAACAAAAAAAAAACACAAAAAAACAAACAAAACATAACAAAACAAAACAAAACAAGAACAAAACAAAAAACGTAATAAAACAAAATAAAACAACAAAAAAAACCCAAAAACAAAACAAACAAAACAAAATAAAACAACAACAACAACAACAACAACAACAAAACTAGACACCATACATTGTCCTGGTCA
The DNA here is from genome assembly GCF_000001635.26 of Mus musculus. Taxonomy (NCBI): domain Eukaryota; kingdom Metazoa; phylum Chordata; class Mammalia; order Rodentia; family Muridae; genus Mus; species Mus musculus. The sequence goes on from NC_000087.7 coordinate 43,496,723, forward strand.
CCAGAAAGGCCTTGATGCCAGAGGGAAAGGAAATCAGATGGCTTACCTGGCTGAAAAACAGGTGGCTCAAAGAGACAAATAAAGAACTTAAAGACCATTATAAACTCATAGACACAGGCTTTGATTGAACTCAGAAGATCAGGAACTAATTGGCAAAATACCTGACATATTTGGGTACACTCCTCAGAAAGTAGCTAAGACCCAAGATGGTTGATATTATCTGCCCACCAGAAAAGGGCAACAATATGTAGCCAGTCTGCACAGGCTCACACATTTGGGAAATAAAAAGCTCAAAGAAACTGTTAAGAGCTCAAACTACTATGTTATAAAAATATCTGACATTGCTCAAGATAGTGCTAATAAATGCCAAGCATGTGTTCTCATCAATGCCAGACACAACAAAAACACCCCTGGAAGGTGGCTAAGCTGTAACTGTCCAGAGACATACTGAAAATTAGATTTTACTGAAGTTAAACCAGCCAAGTACAGTAATAAATATCTATCAGTTTTTATAGACACTTTTTCAAGTTGAGTAAAGCCTTTCCCAATAAGAAAGAGACCTCCAATATCATGGCAAAGAAGATATTAGAGGAAATTTTTCCAATATTCAGCATCCCTAATGTACTTTCCTCAGACAGTGGCCCCTCCTTCGTTACCCAAGTAAGTCAAGAGTTAGCCAGACAATTGTGGATCAATCAGAAGTTACATTGTGTTTATAGACCCCAGAGTTCAGGACAGGAAGAGCAGATGAATAGAACATTAAAAGAAACCTTGAATAAATTGGCTTTAGAGACTGAAGAAAAGATTGGACAACTCTCCTTCCCTTCACTTTGTTCCAAGTACAGAACACCCAAGGAAAATTTAAACTTACACCCTTTGAAATTCACCATGGGGGACTGCCCCCCTTAACAGAAGCAGGGAGAATGTGTGACCCTGATGTTCCTTTTTTCCCAAACCCTTCTAGCTCCCTTGAAGGCCTTAGAACTGGTTGGAAAGGACACCTGGAAATTGCTGAAAAAAAAAAAAAAAAGGAACGAACCAGGAACTGAACACAGTGACACATAAAAGTCAAGTAGTGGACCCTGTCCTGGTCTGGCATCATTGTTCCAGGAACCTTGATCCCAGATACAAGTCCAGCTGCTCCTCCAGCATGTGCCTGGTTACCCATCCTGACCATACCGAGGTCCACTAGCCTGGCCCTGCTCACACTCTGAAGACACTGCAGAGGAACCTCTTCCCTCCCTGCTACCACTGACGAGAGATTCTCTAGTCTCATTTGAGGGGCTTCTGGGGCTCTCAATGTTACAAATCCTAAAGATGCAAACTTATGTTGGCCTTATTTGACACCTGGGCCAGATGTTTAATTTTCCCTGTTCTAAGATAAGAACTCTATACTAGAAGGAGTGGGGAATGTGTGACCCCAACTTAAAGTGTTTCTCCCAGGAAGGTAAAGCCTCTAGATGTTCCCCAAGCTTGTTTTCCCTGATCTCTGAAAATACAGCCAGAAAGAACCTCTTTTTCTCTATAGCCAGCAAAAAGGTTTTTTGTTTCTATACTTTACAACCAGAGATGCCTCCTTTCCTGTGCCAAGGACAATAAGATAAAAATTCAGAAAAATCTCACTCCCCACTCCTGCCCTGTAAATTTCAGCAAGGACACCCAGAAGAAAAGAACTCTCCTCCTAACACCTCCCAACTCTTCCCAACTTCTACCAACTCTCTTCGCAACTCCTCATAATTCCTCAGCTAGCTGTTAAAAGCCCTCTACTGTCACTGATCAGGGTCAAACTCCTCTGCCCTGCATGGTGGAGGGACTTCATCCTCAGCTTGCTGATAATAAAACCTCTTGTGTTTTTGGAGATATTTGACTGTTTTTTGAAGAGGCCAGAAGAAGGCATTACATCTCTACAGACACTATAGCATAGGGGAATAATTTTAGGTTTCACAGAAATCATAGTTATCCTTAAAACACATACAGATGACTTTTCACCCAACATTTAGAACTAATGTTTACCTGGAGATGTAGCTCAGTGGTAAAGAACCAAGTAACAGTTATGAGTTTCATCTTCAGTTGTGGAAAAATCAAAACAAAACAAAACAATAAATAAAACAAACAAAAAAAAACCAAAATTAAAAAAACAAAAAGCAACCAAATAATCAAGCAAACAAAAAAATTCAACAAACCCACCAAATTAAAAACAAACAAACAAACAAACAAACAAACAAAACCTAACAAACAAACAAAACTAAGCAACAAGTCTCACAAATGAAATATGAGTCTGACAAGTTTACCTAATTAACTGTATAATGTAAACTGAGCAAGAAAACCAATTTTCTATTGTAAGGAAACAAACAAAACCATCATTAAACACTTTAGGAGCCTAAACTTAGGTATGATTAGAGCAATAGAAAAAAATAATAATAGTGGTAGTGACTACAGCAGAACAAATCTCACAAGGGGCTAGAGAGGTGGTTATTTTGGTAAATTGCTTTCCGTGAAACTGTATGGAATTAAGATGGGGGTCTAGAATCCACGTTAAAAGTACATTCTGCAGGCCAGTGCTGAGTAGGTGGAGACAGATGGCTGGCTAGGTAGCCTAGTGGTTTTTGTGAGCTTCAGATTCAGAGATATCCTGTCTCAACTTTTAAGTTGTGTCAGACAGTGGTGGCACATGCCTTAATACCTGCAGTTTTGAGGAAAAAGCAGGGAAATTTCTGAGTTTGTGGCCACCCTGGTATAAAGGGTGAGTTCCAGGACAAACAGATCTATACAGAGAAACCTTGTCTCTTAAAAAAAAATAAAATAGTTGGAATATAATTTAGGATAAAACAGTTGTCTATTTCTGACCTCCTTATGCACACATACCCTGAAATGTATACATATCGTTTTTTGCTGAAACTCTTTTTACGATTTACACAATCTATTCAAATTATGGTGTTTTTATTTCTTTTCTGGAAATAGAAACTATTAAGAAAGTGTCATATTTTTATTATCTCCACTGGATAGTAAAATTAAACATCTATCGAGAGAAATGATCCAACATACTTTAAAACACACACACAGAGCAGGGAATGAAAGATGACTTAGGAACTGCCAGACTGATTTCCAGAGTGGTTGGACACGACTGAAATCCCAACAACAATGGAGGACCTGGGCATATGACCAGAAGATGCCCCAACTGGTAAGACGGACACATGCTCCACTATGTTCATAGCAGCATTAATTATAATAGCCAGAAGCTGGAAAGAACCCAGATGCCCCTCAACAGAGGAATGGATACAGAAAATGTAGTACATCTACACAATGGAGTACTACTCAGCTATTAAAAAGAATGAATTTATGAAATTCCTAGCCAAATGGATGGACCTGTTGGGCATCATCCTGAGTGAGGTAACACATTCACAAAGGAACTCACACAATATGTACTCACTGATAAGTGGATATTAGCCCAAAACCTAGGATACCCAAGATATAAGATACAATTTCCTAAATACATGAAACTAAAGAAAAATGAAGACTGAAGTGTGGACACTATGCCCCTCCTTAGAATTGAAAACAAAACACTCATGGAAGGAGTTACAGAGACAAAGTTTGGAGCTGAGATGAATGGATGGACCATATAGAGACTGCCATATCCAGGGATCCACCCCATAATCAGCATCCAAACGCTGACACCATTGCATACACTATCAAGATATTATTGAAAGGACCCAGATGTAGCTGTCTCTTGTGAGACTATGCCGGGACCTAGCAAAAACAGATGTGGATGCTCACAGTCAGCTAATGGATGGATCACAGGGCTCCCAATGGAGGAGCTAGAGAAAGTAGCCAAGGAGCTAAAGGGATCTGCAACCCTATAGGTGGAACAACATTATGAACTAACCAGTACCCCGGAGCTCTTGACTCTAGCTGCATATGTATCAAAAGATGGCCTAGTCGGCTATCACTGGAGAGAGAGGCCCATTGGACTTGCAAACTTTATATGCTCCAGTACAGGGGAATGCAAGGGCCAAAAAGGGGGAGTGGGTGGGTAGGGGAGTGGGTGTGGGTGGGTATGGGGTCTTTTGGTATAGCATTGGAAATGTAAATGAGCTAAATACCTAATAAAAATGGAAAAAAAAAAGAAAGATGACTTAGACATTAAGAACACTTGTTGCTCTTGGACAGAACCAATGTTTAGTTCTTAGGACCCACATAATGGCTCACAACAATTTTTAATTCAAGAACCAGGGAATTTTGCCATCCTATTCTAGTTTCTAAGAGCACCAGACATGAATGTTGTATAAACACCAGACATGCATGTTGTAAAAATACAAATGTGCAAAAACATGTTAGGTAAATAAATAAAACAATTTAGAATTACACATGACAGTCCCTTCAACCAAAACTAAGTAGGAGAGACTTCTTTGGTGTTTTGTTTTATTTTGTTTTGTTTTTTTTCTTACTTTCAAGTTAGTATTGCAAACTTGAAAAATGGAAAAACTCTTAGTAGTAGTGGAAGCTAAAATACTACCTCCTTTTTGCTACTGTGATGACAGATGACTGATAAATCCGCTCTCACCCTTGGTAGGAATGTGTAAACAGGGCAAATCAGCAATGGGCTTGGCTAAGATTGTTTTCCTGCTGTCCAAACCCTGTTACTCAGTATGCTTTGTGGTGGCCAGGAAGCTGAGTTCCTGAGGAAGTAAAGTTCTTGAGGAAGCATGGTAGGGAGAAGTCTTTGTAGAGGGAGTCAGTGAACTGTTGAAAGATGTTTAATCCTGGTTCAGCTGGGGGTCCCAGTGGATGATGGTGGAGGGATGGAGGTGTTACTAAAGGAGAAAGGAGAGCAGGTGACCCTCACTGGACTCCTGAGGTTAATGCTTCTGGGTTCACAATCCACTTTACCCAAGAAAAACAGAAAACTTTTTCGCTATGGGCAGGAGATTGAACAAATTATCACCTAGCAGAAACCAGGAAGGCTAGGGAATTGGAGATCCTAAAAGTATTCTTGGGGCCTGGGGATGTGAGTTTTGAGTAAACTGGGGGTCAGTTAGTGGTGGAAACAGACTAGATCCTTTTCTGTGCTGCTGCTGCCCACCAGGAATTCATTAAAAACAAACTAATGACCAGTCTTCATTTTCCTTTACCTGGTTTTGAAAGACCAGATTTCCAAAATTTGTATATATAGGCGCCAAAGTGCTTCCAAATCCAGAGGCTCCTCTCAACCTCAGAAGAGCTGGTACTTCAGACATAATTCAGGGAAGGCTGTGTTTATGTATGTATTGTTTTGGTATAGGAAGGTAAGCTCTAACTCTATATTTCAGTATTATCTCAAAGCACATGTGCAGTGTGGATTGTCCTTGAAAATGATGTACTCAGCCTTACAAATTTACTGGGGCCTAAGGAAACATGTCTTCTATATTTTTTATATATAAATTTTATTTTTTATTTATTTATTTTTTCATTGTTGAAGATTGAATGCAGAGCTTCTTTGTGTAGCATTAAAATATAAGTCCAGTCAGGCGAAAAGTATTTCATTAATATTTGCAAAAAAAAAAATTTTTTTATATATCTTGTTGTATTACCAACCAAGAACAGAATCTCCAGTAACTAATGATAATTAGAATGCAAATTCTGAAGAAGTAATTGGATATACACTGTATTATGTTCAAACATATTATTTCCTTCTTAGTGTACGTATTTCAATGAAAGTATAATTGATTTAATAGCAAGTAATCTATATTACTATTTTGCATATGATGTATATTCCAAACAATAATTCTGAATGATTAATATTTAATTTTATTGATTTTCTTGGAGGGTATAGCGGTGTGGGTCAAACTCTCATTGTCATGCCTGTAGGTCAAAAGCTGAGCCATCAAACTCTAACATCTGCATTCTTACTTTTTAAAACTTTAATTTCTTTATAGATTTCCAGTACAAAGTCTTCTGGGAATATTTGAAGGTACATTTTTGGATATATAATTTTTTAAAACTATATAGTATTAGCATAATTTCTATATTAGGAAATATTAGTTAATATACTTTATGACATCATAGTGAATTATTCTTTTTATATGTAGTGTTTCGTAACTATTTTTATTTTATTTATTTATTTATTTATTTATTTATTTATTTATTTATTTATTTTTTCTAGATATTATCTTTCTTTACATTTCAAATATTAGTCCTTTCTTTGTTTCACCCCAGATAATTCCTATTCCTTTTACCCTCTCTGTGTTTCTACGAGGGTCTTCCTCCATCCACCCATTTTACCCTCCCCACCCTGGTACATGCTTACACTGGGGAATCAAGCCTTCACAGGACCAAGAACCTCTCCTCCCACTGATGTCTGACAAGGTCATACTCTGCTATATATGCAGCTGGAACCATGGGTTGGTGCTTAGTCCCTGGGTGCTCTGGACAGTCTGGTTGGTTCATATTGTTGTTCTTCCTATAAGGTTGCAAACCCATTCAGCTCCTTCAGTTCTTCCTGTAACTCGTCTACTGGGGACGCCATGATCAGTCTGATAGTTGTCTTTGAGCATCAGCCTCTTTTCTTGCCAAGAAATAGCTGAGTTTCTCAGGAGATAGACATATTTGGCTCCTGTCAGCAAGCACGTGTTGGTATCCACAACAGTGACTGGGTTTGGTGTCTGTATATGGGATGGATCCACAGGTTGGGAAGACAATGGATAGTTATTTCTTCAGTCTCTGCTCTGCATTTTGTCTCCATATTTTTTCCAAGGAGTATTGTGTTCCCCATTCTAAGAGGGATTGAAACTCCCACACTCTCATCTTCTTTCTGCTTGACCTTCATGTGGTCTGTGAATTACATTTTGGATATTCTGAAGTTTTAGAATAACATCCCTTCATCAGTGAGTGTGTGCCATGTTTGTAATTTTGGGAATGGGTTACCTCACACAGGATGATATATTTTATATCCTTCCATTTGCCTGTGTATTTAATGAAGTCATTTCTTTGTATCATTAGCATATAATTTTATCTCTATTGCTCTATTCTACAGCTTGAGGTTGAGGATGATTCCCCCTGAAGTTCTTTTATTGTTGAGAATAGTTTTTCCGTATCCTGGATTTTTTTAATTCCAGATGATTTTGTAAATTGTTTTTTCTATCTTTATGAATAATTGAGTTTGAATTTTGATTGCGATTTCACTGGATGTATAGATTGCTTTTGGCAAGATGACCATTTTTACTGAATTAATTGTACCAATCTATGAGCATGGGAGGTCTTTCCATCTTCTGAGATTTTCAATTTCTTTCTTCAGAGACTTGAAGTTCTTGTCACACAGATCTTTCACTTGCTTGGTGCGAGTAATAGAAAGGTATTTTCTACTTTAAGTAAATGTTAATAAGATTTTAAATTTTGATTTACATTTGTTGTGGAAATTCAGAAGTTTTCCACAAAGATTTAGAAATGTACTTTATGGTTTATTATGTTTAACAGTATGGAAAAGAATCAGTTACATAAACAGGCAATTTGTATATTTTAATTGAATTATGTTTTACACTAAGTCTTAACTGAGTCAATATAGGAAAAAAAATTAGACCTTCTATTCGGTAGAACAGAATAAAACCCTATTCTGAAATACAATTAATTTTCTAAAAAAGATTATCTATCTATCTATCTATCTATCTATCTATCTATCTATCTATCTATCTATCTATCTATTTATCTGTCTGTAAACTTTAATTTTGAAAATCTAAAACATGAAATAAAACTTCTCTGATAATCTCTTAGGAAAAAAAATCTGTAATTACTTCCCATTTGATGATTTTTTACTGCTATTTTTCTTTTTATAGTATGAAAAGAACAATTTAATTTTTTTGAGCGTTCTTTTCCTATTTGTATAAATTTGACTGCTTTCATTACTTTACTTTACAGGGACATAATCAACAACAAATTATATGAGCAGTATAAAAATATGTTTCAGATGTTGTATGTGTGTACAGAAATTCAATAAAGAACAAGTAAAAACAGTGGTTGGTATAATAAATGACTTTATAATTAACCTCGTATACCTATGTATTAATTAGGAATGGAGAAACCAGTCTTGTGTTTGACACATGAAACTAAATTAAGTCTCACTATCTAACTATCCTTGGTTCTGTTTTAGTCCTACTGAATTGTAAATCAGAGAGGTATGGTTACATACTATACAAATGAAAACCACTAAGAATTTTAATGGAGACAAGATCATAAATTTCCAAGAGGCAGACATTTGCTGAGAGATGAAGAGAGGATTACCAGTTTTTACAATATGTCAGCCTCAGGTATAGTTGAAAGATATACAAAGATTACTTACTGTTGTCATCAGGACTCTGTCGTATATTTTAGAAAACCAACTCAAACTAGCAAATTAGTTTTTACAATCCTAAACTTAGTCCCTATTTAGTAAAAAAAAAGTGTATGGAAACAACTTTCCTAACAACCCTGGCAAAATATTCCTGTGGAAGAATATCACCAAACTATTATAGATCATCTCCCCATTAATATAACAATCACTGTAGTCATCAAATGGTTTCCAAGAAAGATCTGAGGAAATTACCATATTAACCATTTTTTATTTTTTAATTTGGTTGGTTAATTGTTTGGGGGGTATTCAATTTGAAATGAACAGGAGATCATTTCCTGCCTGTGAACAACGTGGAGGGTGCTGCCATTATGAGTCAGTTCAGGAAAGAGATAGGGACTACAGATAAAAATTAAATAAATACTCCAAATGAAGGCAATTTTTAAACCTTTCATAGCATGGCAAAAAACACTGTAGTCATTTACAGACCAAAAGCTAGAACCTCTTTGTAGTGTGGGCATTGGTCTTACCAGCCTAGTCACAGTATACTAACTTACTTGGAAATTATCATAAAAAAATACACTGAATATTTTGTCTTTAGATCTCTTAAAACCTCAGAAATACTTATCAAAATAACAGACTACAATAAATTCAACAGAATAAGTTTCAATTTATTTCAACAAAAATTTAGGCTTTTTATAATATTAAATATTTGTTATGAGTAATTCTAGCTCATTTGGTCAAAAATATATATGTTTTGAGGAAAATAATTCTAAAAACTTAAAATTTATGTTTTCTAGTATTATGTATAACATTGGCAAATTAGATAAGACATGCTCATTCATTTTAAACTCATAAATCTACTCTTATTTTCTGAATCTTTTAAAAATCAGAAACCACATTAGGCAAGATCTTAAACTACTGTTCTCCTGTATGTCATGACATTTTTAGCAGATATTTAAATGTATTAACTGATCTACTAATGAGTAGAAATCTGAAAGACCAGAATCTCTGTTACCGTTTACATAATGACTATTCAATATAAACTATGACTACAATTAGAAAAATACCGAAATCCTAAAGTCAAATCCTCACCTCTTTTATCAGTCATAGAAAATCGTTTAATAGCTATGGTACTGTAATCTGTAATCCCAGCAATGGGCAGTTGAATTTAGGAGTATCAAGGCCTTTGACTGTCCATAGCTACATAGTGAGTATGAGTTCAGCATGAGTAATGTAGGACTGTCTCAAATAAACCTGTCCCCTACAAATCAAACAGAAATATAATGTTAGTATAAAGATATAAAAATAGTAAATATTTCTGTCACTTCAGTAGGAAAATGTTGACCAGAAATACTAAAATAAATGTACAATTTGAATTTTTTTACTATATTTTTGAAGGGAAAACTATTGAAATCTGGATATCCATAGAGTTCCCTGTTTAGAACATTATCCTGACAGCATATAGCCCAGAACTGGTAAGAAGCAAGGCTTGGAGAATCACAGGAGTTGCCTTGCCCAGACTTTAGAGATGGCAGCAAATAACTCTAAGTATCACCTGTTTTTTTAGTCTGAGGAAGTGCAATTGATAATGACATGTTCCAATATAATAATAGAAAAACAAACAAACAAACAAACAAACAAAAAAACTATTATTTCTGCTTTAGATCTTGGCAGGGCCATTCTAGCCCCATCGTTTGACAAAAGCACAACACAGCTCAGAAAATTGTTTTGATGACATCAACAATTGTCAGACTTAAAATCTATCGATGTGCTTCAAACTTCTCTCATCTTCTGGGGTTATACATGGTGGTATTTATGAGACCTCTAAATGATCCCTAGGATTAGGAGCATTGTGTGTAGAGTTGGGAGTGGATATATAGACTGGAGAGATAAAATGGGAAGCATGGTGATCCTTGGATTGCCTGTGCCACATACCTTTGCAGTTGTGGCAATAGATTCAGTGCAGTTTGCCAATACCTTCTAGGAGCACTACCCTAGCACACAGTACAGTAGTTTCTTTTCTTTTTCCGGACTTTTGCCTGTGACAGGGAATGTAGCTTGGATACGACTGGGTGGTGTGTAGAAGATAAAAATCATTGGATCGGTTCAAAGCTATGGGAGCTGCCAGTTAATAGGCTAAGCTTCCGACTACATCCTTTCAATGGATAACTAGGGTCCAGTCTAGATGAATTTCTGGATTCCCAGGATACATGAATAGCATGCAGTATTCTAGAGTAGTATCCAGCTTAATGATACTTCTGTTGCTCTTTTGTCTTTGCCTCTTCTGTATCCCCCAAGTTCATTCCGCTTTCTTGGCATGACTCACAAATGAGCCTTTGTGTATTAACCTGTGGTATATGAGAAGAGTTGTCTGAATAGAGATGAAATATTGAGTCATGGCAAACACAACTGTGGAAATGGAAACCATCAAGGGGCAAATGTTGTAAAATTAACATAGTGTGTGAAAGAAAAATGCTTTTGCTTTCAGAAGGAGAATGAATGGAGTTTTTCACTAAGCTGGAAGGGGGCTAATAAAGACCTTTTTTAACTGGAGAATTTAATAAGAATTAACCAAAACCCAGGTGCAATTATTCTTACAGGAGTGAACTGGATAGATGGGTAGAGTTTGGCTTGTATAAGATACTTGATTTAATGACTTTTGAGGTCCTTTTTCGAAATCATGATCAATAAATTCTGCCCTCTGTGACATTTCTACTATATTTGTTTGAAAGATGAATAAACTAGGATACATAGATACAGCTTTATATTATAGTTCTTGAACTTTCATGATGTGACAATTAAATCTGTATGGTCAGGACATATTGTAGCGCTCTGCAATAGGCACACATAATCTATAGCTCCTGGGGACATACACTCAAATGAACAAACATGACTTCATAGTGTTTCTTATTTTCAGAATGGAATACATTTTATAAATAATCTAAAAGCAATAGGTTCAGTTTCTATGTTCTTAGAGACAGAACCTTAAGACCCTAAAAACTCTAAATATAAAAAAGAAAAAAGAAGAGAAAAGAAAATTAACTTGAAGGTTTAAATAAACAAAAAAACCCTAAAAAACCAAACAAACAAACAAAAAAAAACATAAAATTTTTGAAAAAATAAAACTAATAGAGCCTAAAACCCTAAAGAAAAACAAACAAAAAAATCAACAAAAAAATTCTAGATGTCTACAAAGACCAAAAAAACATAAAAGCATTACCACAAACAAACAAACAAACAAGGAAAGAACAACAATAACCACACTAAGCCTTAAAAAAAATCTCGCCAAATACACTGAAAACAACCCTAAAATCATTTAAAAAACGTAAAAAAAAAACCCTAAAACAATAAAGCAAAACCTAAAACCCTAACAACCCTATAATTATTAAACAAACACTAAATGACCCAAAAAAGCTATTTTTTTAATTCTTAATAAACATTTTTAAAACCCTAAAATTCTATATAAGAAAACAGAAGAACTCTAAAACGACCGTAAAAAAATTATAAAACCGTAAAAAAAAACCAAAAACTCTACAAGTCTAGATCCCTAATGAGACAATAATAAAACAATTAAAAAAAAAAAAAAGAAAATGAAAAGGTACAAAACCACCACCCCAACAACTACAAATTTTACTGCCTTAAAAAATCGCCAAAAACACTGGAAAAGAAAATCATTTTACAAACCTTATTTAAAAAATGCTTAAAACAATTTTTAAAAATTCCTTAATTAAATTAAAAAACAAAACAAAACAAAACTAAAAAATAAAGAAAAACCCTAAAATTCTAAAACAAACTCAACAACAGGAAAAAGACCCAAAAGAACTGTAAAACCCTAAAAAAAGTTCCTTTAAAAAGTTCTAAAAACACATCAAAACTCTGAAACTCAAAAAAAAAAAAAAACTTGAAAACCCGCTCAAAGAAAGCAAAAACAAACAAACAAACAAACAACAACAACAAAAAACGTACAATACCCTGAAACCCTAACTAAAATCCTGAGACTATAAAAACAATCCTAACCCCCCCCAAATACCTACAAAACCCTGAAACATTAACTAAAATCCTAAGATATAAAAGTTATCCTAAACCCATTAAAAAAAGCAAACACACACACAAGAAAACAAAAAAACCCTTACAAAATCCTAAAACCCTATAAAACACTAAAAGTATAAAAAGAAACAAAAACAAAACAAATCAAAACAAAAAGAAGAACAAATACACAAAAAAGTACAATTATCCTAACATTATTTATAATCACTAAAAAGCCCTAAAACCCTGAAATACCTTAAATTTCTAGCAGAAATCAAGAGCCAAAATAAATAAATAAATAAATAAATAAATAAAGAATGAATAAATAAATAAATAAATAAATAAATAAATAAATAAATAAATAAATAAATAAATAAAATAAAATAAAATAAAATAAAAATAAACCTCAACCCTACCAAAAACAAACAAACAAACAAACAAAAAACTTGTAAGGACAAAACAACCTCCCAAATTTAAAACCATTAAAACCCTAAAACTCTAAATAACCCAAAGGGCTTTACCCTCCTGCAAACCCCCCCCCCCAAAAAAAAACCTGAAAACTGTAAAATACTAAAAAGCCGAAAAAATCCTAAAACATTAGAAAAAGTAAATAAAAAAAAAATCTAGAATCTTTAAACAAATACTGAAATAGTCCTAAAATCCAAAAAAAAAAAAAGAAGAATAAAATTCTGAAAACACACCTATCAGCTAGGCAGTCATTCAACTTACAGAGTTTAGCCTGCTTCTGAGTGCTGGTGAAAAAGGGGAATAAAATTATACTTGACTCCTTTTTGTTTTTGTAATTGTTTTCTAAATGATTTTTTTCTCTGTGGGTGAGTATATGTGTGTGATGTGTGTGTTTGTGTGTCTCTGTGTGTGTGTGTGTGTGTGTGTGTGTGTGTGTGTGTGTGTGTGTGTGTGTGTTGTCCAAAGAGGTCATCAGATCGTCTAGAACTAGAATTGCAGGTGGTTGTGAACAACCATGTGGGTGTTAGAAATTGAACCCTGGTCCTGTGCAAAAGCAATCAGTAGGCCTAAGCAGTGAGCTATCTCCTCAGTCCTTTCTGCTTGCTCTAATTTCTACTTCACTATGCATCTTGCCCAAATATGTCTTTAATTCCTACTTCTTCTGTCTTTTTTTATGTGATGAATTCTCCTTTGCTTTTTTCTTGTTTCTCCAATTACTTCAGCAAGATTCTGCTTTGCCTTTTGTTTTGGAAGATTCTCGAGGAATCCTAAATCCAGACTTTAGGGCAGTTATTTAAAATTCTTGCTGGTGGTTCTGACAAGGGTTTCCTCATTTTTTTTTTAAATTAGGTATTTTTTCATTTACATTTCCAATACTATCCCAAAAGTCCCCCCATACCCACCTCAACCACACCCCCATCACCACCACCACATCTTGACCCTGGCATACCCCTGAATTAAGACATATAAAATTTGCAAGACTGATGGGCCTCTCTTTCCAATGATAACCAACTAGTCCATCTTCTGATACAACTGCAGCTAGAAACATGAGTTCTGATATGCTGCTAGAAAAATAAGCTCTGGGGGGGTTCTTTAGTTCATAGTGTTGTTCCACTTATGGGATTGCAGACCCCTTTAGCTCCTTGGGTACCTTCTCTACCTCCTCCATTTCGGTCTCTGTGATTCATCCAATAGCTGACTGTGAGCATCCACTTCTGTGTTTGCTAGGCCATGGCATAGCCTCACAAGAGACACCTAAATCTGGGTCCTTCCAGCAAAATCTTGCCAGTGTATGCAATGGTGTCAGTGTTTGGAGGCTGATTATGGGATGGATCCCTAGGAATGGCAGTCTCTAGATGGTCCATCCTTTTGACTCATCTCCAAAGGTTGTCCCTGTAACTCCTTCCATGGGTGTTTTGTTCCCAATTCTAAGAAGGGGCACAGTGTCAGCATTTTGGTCTTCAATCTCCTTAAGTTTCATATGTTTTGAAGATTGTAACTTGTATTTTGGATATTCTAAGTGTCTGGGCTAATACCCACTTATGTCACCACTAGGGTACTGTTTATTCTCCTCTGCTTCTCATTTGGTCACAGTGATTTTCATTTTGATTTCATTTGTCTAAGATGCCAGCATGCCCTGCTTATAGACTGTGGTACAATAGATGTTTAACTTTCATAACTATTGGGTAGTGTTTTGATTTTTCTACGTTTGACTGATTGAATAAAGGGGATTAAACCTCCAGCCCATAGTGACAGGCATGATTTAGAGAAGTCAGGAATAGTGGTCCTCAATCTTCAAAATGTTGTGAATCTTTAATATACAGCTCCACAACAATAATGTTACTTCATTGCAACTTCATAAATATAATTTTGCTATAGTCATTAATTGTAAAGTATATATCTTATAAACAAGATATATGATATGTGACACTTGTGAAAGAGTTGTTTGAACACTCAGAGGAGTCACATTCCATGGTTTGAAAACCACTAATTTGGACATAATGGGGCTACTGCTGCCAATGTAGACTGTTTATCCACTGTTGCTGGTCAGAAGTCTCCGTACTTTGAAGGCAATGGGTTTTCCCAGAACAGGCTTCTCCTGAGTCTCCAAACTTCTGTCAACACCTGTTCACCTGGTGATGATCACTGATGTATCAAATGACCATACTTAGTAAATTAGAGTAATACCGTTTTCTTTTCCACCCTAGAAAGTGGGGATTCTAAAAATATGTCTACTAGCTAAAAGCAGTGATGGTGCTCTTCCTAGGGTTCCTTACATAGTGTCCTCCTTGGATGTTCCTCTCTGATCTATACTCACCATCTATCCTGCTTCCTCTCATGAACAGCACACATGATAACACTCAACCCATCTGATCTTCAGCCAGCAGAAATATACTAATTATATTTCCCATATGGCCCAGTTGCTCATGATTCTGAGGTATAATCATACATGTTGTATTGCCAAACAAAATGACACTAATTGTCTAGTATATACTGAAGCATATTTTTTATGACCCTTTTCAGGAGTCTGTATATTCAATGATGAACACACCATCAGCAAATGAGTGAATTCTTGTGAGATGATGTCATCACAGAGGAATCCAATGGGCTAGAAAGAGAAAAGAGGGAACCAAACTCCCTTTCATAATTAATCCTTTTCTATAACAGCATTATTAAATTATTTTTATATGTAGGTCATATCCCTCCTGACCCATTCAATTTCTTCCAAATATATTCACACCTGGGGATTAATCTTCAGAAAATTATTTTGGGAAACACATGTGATTATTTCAACATCTATAGTAGTGTGGGGGCATTATTCTCCCTACGTCAAGTACACTTAAGATCTTTAGATACCTCCTTCCCTGTGATAGCCTTGCAGCTCACTGAGTGACATGTGCATTTGATGATAAATGATACACAAACATTGAAGCACCTTACCATATCCTGTCACCCATATCATGTTCAACATAGCAAGAACCACACGTGAGTAGAAAAATACAAATACATTTTATAGTGTCTTGAAGCTAAAATCCCCAATTTAATCAAAATATTATTTGGACTCTCTTAGTTTATACCAGTGTTTTTTTAAGTGTACAAGTCGCAGGCCTTTTCTGTGACCCTTTGCACAGGTTTATAGTGTCCTTTTACCATCTTCATCCTCCCCACTATCCTCCATTGCTATCAAATCTCCCCCCTGCTGCTGCGCTTACTCTTCCAAAATACCTCCTATTTTTTAATATCCCTTATGAAATTTATATTTTCACAATTGTCATTTTGAGTTTTACTTGTCTAACCTAATATATAGTATTTTACCGTTCCATCCATTTTTTTTGAAAACAAAGCCCTGCACTAATACACATAGATGAGAAATATATTTCTCTCTCTCTCTCTCTCTCTCTCTCTCTCTCTCTCTCTCTCTCTCTCTCTCTCTCTCTCTCTGCCTCTCATTTTTAAGGCATTCATCCAGTAGTTGACATCTAAAATCATTCCATAGCATGTATGTTTCATACGGTGAGGCAATCAATATTGATGAATTGATGATATGGATATGTAGTGGTCCTTCTTAGATTTTTTTTTGTGAACTTAAATCATCCTGGGAAGATAGAATCTCAGATAAAGATCACCCATCACATTGGCCTGTGGCCACACCTTAAGGAATGATTTTTTTTTGATGACTGTTGTTGAAGGATCTAGCTCTTTATGGATAGTATCATATCCTATGAAGATGATGTACAGGGTGTGGTGGGGACCGTGGAAGGTACTGAAAAGGATTTTTTTTTGAAGAACTGAAGATCTATGTGGCATGGACAATTAAAGTGTCCTCTAATTTGTAAGTAAATTTTATACGTACCTGTGTCCAGTATTCTGTCTACACATATTTCAAAAGTAAAATTACCTCATCTATTTCATCCTGTTTTACTGCATTTAAACTATGAAATTCCTTATAATCAGAAGTGCTGGTAAATTTTAAAAACCTTTAAAATATGACTGGGAGATATCAGGTTTGTTTTAATTTTATCACAACTTAGTAAGCATGCCCAAGATCTATGTTGTCCTCTTACTTTCCAAAGAATCCATAATTCATGATTGCCATTGGTTTCAATACATGTCATTTAAACCTGTCAAATTCCAGCTTTATTTGCATAAAAATAGTCCTCCTCTAACTGTGGGTTTTCATAAAGTGAAAATTGGTGTGCTATCCAGTGTGCTGCCTCAAAGAGTCAGGCAATATTTATGATAAGAAGCACAGCTTAAAGATAACCAAGGGAAAGGTTGGAACATGAAAAATAACCACCATGGATGTTGTCAAGTCAGAAACCGAAGACTTTCTCAGAACGAAAATAAAAACAAAAATGAAACAAAACAAAACACAAACCAAACAAATAAATAAAAATCCAACAACCAAACAATAAAAACAATACAAGGGTGAAATTCTTTGGCAGAATATTACTCAGATCATCAGGCCTTTCAGTTGGGATTTCATTTATTATTTCTAGGAGGCCATATGAAAAGGTAAAGTCGAGATGCTGAACGTTTATGAGTGTAACTAGGGAAGGAACCAGCCTGAGAGGGATTCTATGATGTAAGCTGAACTAGGGTGATGTCACAGAGCACTGGCTGAAGGTTGTGCATCTATTCCACTTGGAGGTTCTAGAATCCATTGAAGGTGAGTTCACTATCTTCACAGTGGTGTGTCAAAGCAAGGTCATTTTTTCCCACAGGCTTTTGGTGCCTGGTCTGTATCAGGAGATAGAATCTGAATCAGGAGATAGATAAAATCTAGGATATTTTTCTATGGGTAAGTACATTTATGAAGTAATTGGGACCCTCATAGCTACAGAAAGCTAAAAATTTTCTCTCCTACAGTGAGTTGCTGTACATTCTACTTTCCCCATGTTTATTAGCAAGGGAAATGATTGGTCTAGGTTAGTTTATGTCCTGAATTTATTATCCTTGCTAACAATATCTAGATCACAATTCCACTAAAATGCCAAAGCTCCTCTTTGTCCATGTGTACGTTAGAAAATATTAGTGCTAAATGGCTGATATTGCCTCAACTTGTTAAGATGTTCTTGAGTTCAGTGATGCAATGGCTTCATCAAATAATTCTGAAGCTGGGTCAGGAGAAACAATAAAGAAGGACAGTGGTGTGCTGTGTCCCTGGGAAGATATTTGTGAATACAAGGACTTAGCTCAGAGCTTACAAGTACAAGAGAGTCATGGTGACCCCTCTGGCCCTTTTTTTTTTTTTCTCTTCTTCTTGATCATTGGGGGTAATAGTCATAGCACAACCTAAATTGACATAGAAATTCAAGGAGAGGATACTCATCAGAGACAAATTAACTCAGGGCTGAAGAAATAAATGTTGATCTGAGTATGTTATTCTGAGCTCTAGAGAATTACTTGTTAATTACACTATTTTTATTGCCTTGTTTCCCTTGTTTCTTTGTTTCTTTGTTTGTTTGTTTGCTTGCTTGGTTAATTTTATTTGAGTTTCTGTATGTTTAGATTTGGCTGTCAGGAAACTCACTGTGTAGACCAGACTAGCCTTTATCTCACTAAGGTCTGCCTCACTCTGCCTCTTGAGTACTATGATTAAAGTTATGGGTCACCACCACTTCCTATTAACTTCTCCATTTGATTGTTTGTTTTATTATTTTTTTGTTTGTATTTCTGTTTTGTTTGTTTTTCGTTTGATTTTCGTTTGTTTTCTTTTACTTGTTGTTGTTGTTGTTGTTGTTGTTGTTGTTGTTGAGACAGGGTTCCTCTCTATAGCACTGGCTGCCCTGGAACTCACTTTGTAGACCAGTCTGCTCTCTAATTTAGAAATCTGCCTGTCCTTGACTTCTGAGTTCTGGGATTAAATGTGTGTACCACCATGGCTGACTTGTTAACTTCTTATTTTTATAAAATTAATTTTAGGAGCTCAAAACTGTTTAGCATAGTCTTCTTCACCTTCTCAGAAGTTCTCTTAGAGAAGAGTCTTGGTCCAGCATTCACTCCCAACCCATATCCATTGACCATCAGGAATTCATATATATGACAGAGGCAACAGCATTGTGTCTGGTTTAAACAGGCAAGATCTTCAGTCCCAGGCAATGGGCAAGTATGATATTTGAAGAGAATGGAAGCCACAAGACAGTGTGATCTAGCACAACAGGTCTACAGCCAGGTAGAAGACAACACCTCTGAAGAGTCTGAGCATGATATCACTCAAGAAGAAGAGTAGGAGGAAGCCTTCTTCCCAGGCCCTGGGGAATATTGTTGGCTGCAGAATTTCTCACGGGTGGAAGGAAGGTAATGAGCCTGTCACCCATTGGAAGGCCATCATTCTAGGGCAACTGCCAACAAACCCTTCTCTTTATTTGGTGAAGTACGACGGAATTGACAGTGTCTACGGACAGGAGCTCCACAGCGATGAGAGGATTTTAAATATTAAGGTCTTGCCTCACAAAGTAGTTTTTCCTCAGGTGAGGGATGTCCACCTCGCCAGAGCCCTGGTTGGCAGAAAGGTACAACACAAATTTGAGGGGAAAGATGGCTCTGAGGACAACTGGAGTGGGATGGTGCTAGCCCAGGTGCCATTCTTACAGGACTATTTTTACATTTCCTACAAGAATGATCCGGTCCTCTACGTTTATCAGCTCCTGGATGACTACAAGGAAGGTAACCTCCACATCATTCCAGAGACCCCTCTGGCTGAGGCGAGATCAGGTGATGAAAATGACTTCTTAATAGGTACCTGGGTGCAGTACACCAGAGATGATGGATCCAAAAAGTTCGGAAAGGTTGTTTACAAAGATCTAGCCAATCCTACCGTGTACTTTATCAAATTTCTTGGTGACCTACATATCTATGTCTATACTCTGGTGTCAAATATCACTTAAATTGAAAAAAATCACAAAGTACAGAAATGTAAACTTATAGGATTGAAAAAAAAATGTTTGTTTTTCTGTGTTGGGTACCTATGGGTCTTTGACAACCTCAGTATCTTTGTCAATAAAATTTGTTTTGTTCTAAAAATTAGTACGTGTGACATGACATGCTTTTAGTGAACACTTTGTTGGAAGAGATGGACTATGGTGGAAAGAACATCAAAGGAAGATGAAAGTTGCAACTCAGGCTGTGAACAGTGCATACATCTAATATCACACAGGCTAAAATGGACAGGACTTAGCTTCTGTGGTCTGCATAGTGAGCAAGGAATTGGAGATATGACTTAGAGGAGCAGGGATGGCAGCAAAAGATGGATTTTTAGGAAGAAGGGGAGAAAGACAGGACATAGATAGAATCTCTGGTATGAAGTCTGAGGGAGAAACAACAAGTTGGGGAAAGAGTGATAGGAAAAAGGAATGTGGACTTGTTACACAAAGTGCAACCCAGAAAACTGATCCAAAGAGACTCAGAAATCAGACAAAATAAGGTTTCATTTGAATAATGAAACCAAATGAAACTTGTCTCTCATTTAAGATTTATTATCTTTATTTATATGGGTGGGAATAGGGCATGAGCTTGAGAGTATAGGTGACCACAGAGACATGAGTTGTCAGATCCCATGGAGCTGGCATTAAAGCTGATTGTTAACCTTTGGATATGAATTCAAGAAAACAAATCCTGTTTTTTTTCGATACAAAAATGCTCTTGACAACATGGTCATCTCTCTATTCTCATTAAGATATCTTTTTAAGAAATCCAATATTAACATGCAGAAAAGAGACCAGGAAGAAGTTAAGAAA
Source organism: Mus musculus (assembly GCF_000001635.26). Lineage (NCBI taxonomy): Eukaryota > Metazoa > Chordata > Mammalia > Rodentia > Muridae > Mus > Mus musculus. The sequence goes on from NC_000087.7 coordinate 43,517,255, forward strand.
GATTAAATTGATGGTTACCTTTAAATACAATAAAGAACACAAAAAGGAGTAGAGGACACTGAGGGATAAATGAATTCTAAGATGAAGTTCTCAAAATGTGAAGCAGGAGACACAGGAAGAATAGAAATTTTCTGCAAATAGTTAAAATTGGGAATATCCACATTAGGTTCTTTGGTTTCTTAACAAATAGCCAGCCGATCAGGTCAAAGAGTAATTTAAAAGAGAAAATGAGTATACTGTGAGATAATATATAGTGGGGCTTGGATCCTGAGTGCTTTCCCTGAGCACTCCTTGCCTGTGATGAATCCTGTGATCCTTTGGAGGTCTCTGTTGAGTGCCCCAGATGACCATCAAAAAAGTTCCCCATGGCCTGTTCCCTGGCTCTCCTCCAAACATCTGACTCCCAACATAACTATGTACCATTTAAGCCTGTGTATTCCCTGGAAATTCCAGACTTAAATTTATGTGTTACCTCATTCTCATAAAACAGTGAAGATGTAATTGTGGGCCACAAATGATCACATGTTCAAATGTGTTAGTTTTCCAGGTGATGGGCTGTTTAGAATGAATTAGGAGTTGTTTTATTATTAAAGGTGAGTTGTCACAGAGCCTTGAAATATCAAAAACCCATCAGGCTCTCTCTCTCTCTCTCTCTCTCTCTCTCTCTCTCTCTCTCTCTCTCTCTCTCTCTCTCTCTCCCTCTTTCATTACTCTCTGCCATCTCCATCATAAGTTGTTCGCTCTCAACTACTGCTCTACATGTTTTGCCTCTGTGTTGCCATGGTGTCTACCATGATATCCTGGACTTGCCCTCTGGAACTCTAATAACACAATTAAATGTTTCCTCTTATAAGTTGGTTTGGTCATGATGTCTCTCACAGCAATAGAACAGTAACCAAGACATACATACTCCTGTTTATTTTTTGAAACATTCTTTATTTCTTTCATTAAAGTTACCTTTTGTCCATTGAACAGTTTTAAGAATAGTGTTAATGGGCCCAAATAAATAGTGCCAATAGGTGTGGCACTCTCAGGAGGTGTGAAATAGGTTCATGAGGTCTGACATTGGTGGAGTAGTTGGGACACTGATGGATATGTGTTTTTGTTGAGTTGGTGTGATCTTGTTGGAAGAAATGTAACAATGTGGTGGTAAGCTTGGAGTTCTGCTGTCCTTAAGCAATCCCCAGTTTGACACAGTCTCCATCTGCTTCCTGTATATCAAGACCTAAAACTCATCTCCTTCTCCAGCACTTTGTCTGTCTGAAGGCTACCATGTTTCCAGCCATGACAATAATGGAGTAAACCTCTGAAAAGAAGTTACAAAGTGTTCAAGATTTACTATGATCCTGGTGACAATTCATGGCAATAAAACCCATACTAATACTCACATAAACACTCAAAAACATATTTGATGTTTTGTGGGAACAGACTTTAAGGCCCTCTGCCTACTGCCTGGAAGCTATTCATTTTCAAGCAGCTATCAGAAGAAGATGTAGAACTCTCAGCTCCAAATGAACCATGCCTGCCTGGATCCTGCCATATTCTTACCTTGATGATAATGGACTGAACTTCTGAACCTGTAATCCAGCCCCAATTAAATGGTTTTCTAATAAAACATGCATTGGTAAGTATGTCTGTTTACAGCAATAAAATCCAAACACACACATGTACATATACACCTAGATATACTGAGTCACTGACACACACACATGGAAACATTCACACACACACACACACACACACACACACACACACACACACACACACACACACACACACATTCATTTACAGGGACTTTAGATTCAGCCAGGACCCATGCAATTTCATTTTGGTGTCGAATACATGTGTTTGTGGAACATGACTCTTTGTTTTAGGAGTTATGTGGACAAAATCTGCACACTCACTTCATTCCTCTTCAACATCAGAAATCTCAATTTAAAGAAAGTGAGATAATGAGAAGTAGTTTTAGATACCTCTTTTTTTTTTCCTGTGAGTAGATTCCACTTCAAGTCACCAAGGAAAAATAAACATAAGAGGAAAGAAATTCATATTCAAATGTCCTTGACAAGCTCATAATACATTCTCCAAAATGAATATTAACTTTTATTTAGAATTCCCAAGGAAATGAGACTTTTGAAAAATCCTTACTTTCAGAGAGGCTTTGGTATTTCATTTCCCTGCAAAGGAACACCAATGTAAAAAGACAGAATCTAGATTGCTTTGTGCACAAGTTGAATCAGAAACATTTGATAATGTGCATACAGGGACTCACCACATTTTTACAAACATATATATATATATATTATATATATTGGGGAGGGTGAAAGGAGACATCTGGAGAACAATAAGACCCTCATTAGCATTAAACATTCCTAAAGTCAAGTAATAACCTCTAACAACATCAATAACAACAACAACAAAAACAACAACAAGAATAGATGTTCATTAGGAAGAATTTTTTTTAAATAACACTCCATTAGCCACAGAAAGAGGGGGCATGATCCATCTGCCACACTTTATAGATACTTATTACAATTATCACTAAAATTTTTAAAATAATATGGATTTTTAAAAATGAAATTGAAGTAAAATAGATTTTTCAGCTGTTAAAAGGGGGAAAATGTGTTCTAGAACGAAATAAAGGGTGTAAGAACTAATTGATTTTTTAATAAAGAACATCCTTATAACTCATGTGTCAGTAAGTATCAGGATTATAATGCAGTTGATTTTCTCATTGTAGAATACTTTTAATGTGTTTGAATATTTCCAGTTGTAAGAATGGATCTCAGAATTTTCACAAGACAAGAAGAAGACACCAAGTAGTTCCTCGCTTTTGTTTCAAAAGTCTTAGTTCCTTTTCTGCAGAGTCCCAGACATTCCAGGGAAGGGTTTGAAACATCCAACAACATCTGAGACCATAACCTCAGAGAGAAGCTACCTTTCTAAGTAAATGGAACTAGGAAAGCTGAAAAGATCCATCAAATCTCTTTAGAACAAAAGTGGCAGCTGGTTCACAGAACAAGGTATCATTTAGCAACTCAGCCAAGAACTAAGAGGATTTGAAATGATAATAACACAGAGTAATAAAAACCACTATGCAGTTGTAAATTAATCGTATATATATACTTAGGACAGAAAAAGCAATCAAATCTTGGGATCTCTCTACTCAGCCCAATGAAACTCTGGGTCATGCTGCAGATGTCCCAAGTTCATGGCTCATCACAGATACTGGAAGTCTCTGGGAAACTAGAACTACATCACGTAAGTGCTGTGAGTCCAAAAACATGATTTCAGAAATTGTTCAAGTCCTCATCTTGCTTGGAAAAAAAAATCACATAGCACCAGAATTAATAAGAAGTTCATGGTATTAATGCCAACAGGTAAGCACTACTAACAAATATCTGTTAAGCATTGGATTGTTACCAACACAAATGAGGAAATGATTTTTAAATTTAAATGCAGTTACATTTTAAAAATTCGTAGTAATGTTAAGTGTCCAGTGTGAAACTGTGTGTGTAGGGGAAGTTGGTGAGGTGAGAGAGAACATGGACGGAAGAAGGTTCTGTGCTCTGTGAAGGCTGACATGGGAGGAGTGAAGGATACTTACCATGCATCCCTGGTTGTGCATCTGGCTGTGTAAATCCACTGACACTACACGGATGGGCGTGAACTAGGGGAAGACAATGGTACCAGATTCTTTGTCTCTGGCATCCCTTATTGGGCCTTAAAAAAAAAAGACAGTCTAATGTTTTAGAGCTTTATTTTAGACAACAGGGAGAAAAACAAAGAGTAAAAAGATTGTTAGACTTGCCATGGCCAAAAGGAGAGATGGGGAAAGACATAGAAGGAAGGACAGAAAGCAAGTTAGAGAGTAAGAAAGGTGAACACTTAGAGAAAGAGGTAAAAGTTTACAGAGAGTAAGGATTGTAAAAGTTAGAGAGAGAGAGAGAGAGAGAGAGAGAGAGAGAGAGAGAGAGAGAGAGAGAGAGAGAGAGAGGGAGGGAGGGAGGGAGAGACTGATGTAGGGCCAAGTAGCCTCTCATATATTGGGCTTGTTATCTTGCTGTTGCTAGGTAACAGGAAGTTATCTAACCTGAAGATCAGAACCTTTGGTCATTTTGTATGTGACTGTTAGCCATTAGCCACTGCTGGGCGGGAGTGCTTGTGGGTTTGGTAACTTTTCCAGCAGCCAGGGTTCCACAAATACTGAGGAAATGCATTCCTTCCCATGTTGATGAAAATTACGACCCATTAAATTTCATCAGGTTTAAGGACTTCAGCATGAATGGTGACCAGGCATTTTGTACATAGCACAATGCCTCAAGCTCAATGATCAAATTTAACTCTAGCCTCCAGATTTTGTGGTTTCTCAGGCAGAACACCAGCAGAGAGGATGTGAGTTTGAAACTCTGGAGACTCCCACCATAAGAAATCAAGGCATGGAGGTGGGGTGGGATAAAATGATCTTAGAAGAAATTGGGAAAACAGTGAAAGTACAATTGAAAAGACATATGGAAAAGACCAGCAACAGGGGATGCCTCAGGAGACCATCCTTGTTTTCATAGCTTGGCAAGACAAAATTCAAATGACCAGTAGTAAAGGAGGAGAATCTGTGAATGCATCAGGGACGGTAGGGTAAGGGTAGGAGGGAGTGAGGGAGGGTGAGATAGTGGAAAAAGTAGAAGGAGAAAAAGAAAGAGAAGGAGAAGAATATGGAGAGGAAGAGGAGAAGAAGGAAGGGAAGAGGAATGGGTGGAGCAGAACGACGAGGAGAAGGAGAAGGAAGAAGAACAAAAGAAGAGGAAGAGGAAGAGCAAAAGGAAGAAGGAGGACTTGGAGAAGTAGAAAAGGAGAAGGTTAAATAAGGAGGAGAGAAGGAGAAAAGGAGAATGAAAGAAGGAAAAGTCAAAGTCAAAGAAGAAGAAGAAGAAGAAGAAGAAGAAGAAGAAGAAGAAGAAGGAGAAGGAGAAGGAGAAGGAGAAGGAGAAGGAGAAGGAGAAGGAGAAGGAGAAGGAGAAGGAGAAGGAGAAGGAGAAGGAGAAGGAGAAGGAGAAGGAGAAGGAGAAGGAGAAGGAGAAGGAGAAGGAGAAGGAGAAGGAGAAGGAGAAGGAGAAGGAGAAGGAGAAGGAGAAGGAGAAAGAAGGAGGAGAAGGAGAAGGAGGAAGAAGGAGACAAAGGACAAGATCAAGAAGAACAAGAACAAGATGAACAAGAACAAGAAGGAAGAAGGAAGAAGAATAAGAAAGAAGAAGAAGAAGAGGAAGAAGAAGAGGAAGAAGAAGAAGAAGAAGAAGAAGAAGAAGAAGAAGAAGAAGAAGAAGAAGAAGAAGAAGAAGAAGAAGAAGAAGAAGAAAAAGGAGTAGGAGGAGAAGGCGAAGGAAAAGGAGAAGCAGAAGGAGAAAAGAATAAGGAGGAGAAGGATAAGGCAAAGAAGAAAAAATTAGAAGAAGAAGGTAAACAAGGAGAAGAAATGAGAAGAGATGAGAGGCATAGATAGACAGACAGAAACAGAAAGAAACTTAGACATACAGAGTGAAACATGCACATAAACATTCACACAGAGACACACAAGTAGGCACAGAGACAGAGAAAAATATACATGGAAAGAGAGACATGCACAAAGACATTCACAGAGTTACACACATTCACACAACTTAATTAAGAAGTATTTAGAAAAATATATCTATGAAATCATGAGGATATTAAGTACTAAATTATGTGAGCATTGAGGAGGAATGAGATCCAACCAAATTTTGCAAGTCCTCCAACATTCTCCATGCTTCCACACAGATTTAGCTGTGGGAGTATCAGTTATAGGGCTGTAACTTTTGTTTTCTTCATTTATAATTTACCCTGAATCTCCTTTCTCTACCATTCAATATGGTCAGTAGTTTCCATGTGGAAGGACTTTCTAGTGAATGGCATCTAGTGAAAAAGAGAAAACAATTTTAAAAAAAGAGTCTCTATGCTAGAGCCAACTGTACAAACAATTCATAGTTATTCTCCAAATGCAGGGCTCAAAGAACACAGAGGCTCCTCTAGCTGGTGCATAGATCTTAAGTTTGGCCCCACAGCATCACTGGGAACCTATTGACAATTCTAATCCAGGTCATAAAGCTTTGGAGCATTCCAATTTATTGAGTTCCAGAGAAAAAGCCATTTGGAAGCTTACCTCCCTAAAAGTGAAGATTGCGCTGAAATTTATGAAAAGTGAGAATAATTTTTAATGTGAAAAATCATTCCACACACACGCATTAAAAAAATACATGAAGGCAAAATTGACAGCAATATATTTGACACCACAGCCACCCACACACACCTACACACACCCACACACACACACACACACACACACACAGAGAGAGAGAGAGAGAGAGAGAGAGAGAGAGAGAGAGAGAGAGAGAGAGAGAGAGAGAGAGAGAAAGAGAGAGAGAGAGACGGAGGGAGGGACGGAGGGAGGGAGGGAGGGAGGGAGGGAGGGAGGGAGGGAAGGACGGAGGGACGGAGGGACGGAGGGACGGAGGGACGGAGGGACGGAGGGACGGAGGGACGGAGGGGGAAGGGGGAGAGGTGGAGAGACAGATGTACACTTACAATACTTATTTTTAAGTCAAGTTGTCAAAACTCCTGACACAATCAATGTTCAGGAAGAGATGTATATGGCAAACATTCACCAGGGACAGACTGACATGATAAAGACAGCATAGGAGGAAACAACAAGTTCATCTGTGGCATTGAGAGCCTGAATGTGCCCATCTCACATTTGTTTGGATTTAGAGTCCAAGATTTAGTTCAGAACCACCCAGCTCCCTCCTTCTTGCCCCACGCATCTACTTCTGCTAGGGCACAGTCACAAAGGTTCCACAACATTTCTAGACAGTTTTCCCAGTTTGATACAACTGAGACTGTGGGAGAAATACCCCCCCCAATCTTAATTAAACTAAGCCACACAACTGCAAAATATTTTTGAAAACAGTTTAATTTCAATTTTGTAAAGAGAACAGAGAGCTCTACTTTGAAATTTACTGAATTAGTCTTTAGGTTCCATTGTGCACCCTAAATGAAAAATATTGTAAAAGATTCCGTTTTCTATGTAGCAAGTGAGGGCTGAAAACAACACACTAATGGAGATAAAATGCAAAAAAAAAAAAAACTGGGAAATATAGTAACAATTCAAACTGACTGTGTGAAAAGCAATGTATTTATACATGTTAACTGTCCTATTGACCACAGTGTCATTCATCATTGTGTTAGGGGATACAATCAAGTGACTAATCATCAGGGTTTGACAGTAAAATCCTTAGGCTCAATACACCAGACATTAGCTGAAAAATGATTTACAAGAATGTAATGTCCTTTGGTGTCTTCTCTGTAAATCTGTTGTATGGATGCCCTGTCGTTGGTTGTTTTAGTTGTTGGTGTTGTTTTAAAATAGAAATATTGAATGCAAAAGCAAGTGGCAGGAGCCCAAAAGGTCTTTGCATCCTCTCTTTCTCCTTTACATAACTTTCTAATTTTCCCAATCCCCACATTCATTCAAAAATTCAGAAGTTCAAAGAATACAGAAACTCATTCATCATCTTTACTTTGTGCTTGCATGATGGTTGCAATTATCTTGTAAGCATTAAAAATCAGGCTAACATACTGCCTATGTTCAACAGGGTTTCATTGATGTGAAGAGACATCATGACTCAGGAAACTCTTATAGGGAAAATTTAATTGAGGTTGTCTTACAGATTCAGAGGGTCAGTACATTATTATCTTGGTAGGAAGCATGGCAGCATCCAGGAAGAGGAGGTGCTGGGGAAGGAACTAATTGGTCTATATCTTAGTCTGAAGGCAACAATGAGGAAGCTTGTGGCCACAGTTAGCAAGGAAGAGGATCAATTTTTGTCACTGGGCAGAGATTGTGCACTACATAAAAGCAAGCCTACACAATGATACACTTCCTCAAACAAGCCAACACCTTGTAATAGTGCCACATCCCATGGGCAAAATATATTCTAATCAACACACTGCATCATAGGAAAATGGCAGAGAGACATAAAGAAAGATACTTCATGATTGCATTCCTCTGGTCACAAGTGCTATATACCTACACGCTTATATGAACACACACACACACACACACACACACACACACACACACACACACATACACACACACACACACACATACACACACAAACACACACATACACACACACACACACACACACACACACACACACACACACACATGGCTATCTGATGTACATAATAATAAAGTGCAGTCTAGGGTCCTGCTCAATTGGATTGGACCAGGCGCTTTGTTCCACTCACCAGAGGTCTTAGGATCCCGTGGAGGATCCTGTGTGGGTCCTTGCGGGTGTCTGCAGAATCCCCTGGGGCCAGGGACCATGGTGCTCCCTTGATCTACTTCTGTTGTCCAATTGCTCTGGCTAGTATTTCAAGTGCTATATTGAATAGATAGGAAGAAAGTGGGCAGCCTTGTCTAGTCCCTGATTTTAGTGGGATTGGTTTTAGTTTCTCCTCATTTAGTTTGATGATGACTACTGTTTTGCTATATACTGCTTTTATTATGTTCAAGTATGGGCCTTGAATTCCTGATCTTTCCATGACTTTTATCATGAATGGGTGTTGGATTTCGTTAAATAATTTCGCAGCATCTAAGGAGATGATCATGCGGTTTTTGTTTATGAGTTTGCTTATATAGTGGATTACGTTGATGTGTTTCCTTATATTAAACCATCCCTGCATCCCTGGGATGAAGCCTACTTTATCATTATTGATGATCTTTGTAATATGTTCTTAGATTCAGTTTGCATGGACATTATTGAATATTTTTTGCATCAATATTCATAAGGGAAAATGGTCTGAAGTCCTCTATTATGTTGGGACTTTATATGGTTTAGTTATCAGAGTAATTGTGGCTTCTATAGAATGAATTGAATAGAGTACGTTCTGTTTCTATTTTGTGAAATAGTTTGACAACAGTTGGAATTAGTTCTTTTTTGAAGGTCTGATAGAACTCTGCACTAAACCCATGTGGGTGTTCCTGGGCATTATTTGGTTGGGAGACTATTAGTGACTGCTTCTATTTCTTTAGGGGATATGGGGCTGTTTAGATCTATATTCTGATCTGGATTTAACTTTGGTACCTGATTTCTGTCTATAAAATTGTCCATTTTGTCCAAGTTTTCCAGTTTTGTTTAGTATAGCCTTTTGTTGTAGGATGTGATGATGCCTAGGATTTCCTCAGGTTCTGGTCTTATGTCTCCCTTTTCATTTATGATTTTGTTAATTAGGATACTATCACTGTGCCCTCAAGTTCGTCTTGCTAAGGGTGTATCTATCTTGATACTATTTTCAAATAACAGGCTCCTTGTTTGGTTGATACTTTGAATAGTTCTTTTTGTGCCCAATTGGTTGATTCCAGCACTGAGTTTGATTATTTTCTGCTCTCTACACCCCCTTGTAAATTTGCCTCCTTTTGTTCTAGAGCTTTTAGGTGTGCTGTCAAGCTCTTAGTGTGTGCTCTCTCTGGTTTCTTTTTGGTGGCACTCAGAGCTGTTGGTTTTCTTTGTGGGACTACATTCATTGTGTCCCATAAGTTTGGGTATATTGTCCCTTCATCTACATTAAACTCTAAAAAGTGTTTAATTATTTCTTTATTTCTTCCTTGACCAAGTTATCATTGAGTAGAGTGTTGTTCAGCTTTCACATGAATGTTGGCTTCCTATTATTTATGTTGTTATTAAAGATCAGCCTTCCTCCATGGTGATGTGATAGGGTGTATGGGATACTTTCAATATTTTTGTTGAGTCCTGTTTTGTGACTGATTATATGGTCTATTGTGGAGAAAGTACCATGAGGTGCTGAGAAGAAGTTATATCCTTTTGTTTTAGGATAAAATGTTCTGTAGATATCTATTAAATCCATTTGTTTCATAAATTCTTTTATCTTCAATGTGTCTCTGTTTGGTTTCTCTTTCCCAGATCTTTCTATAGATAAGAGTAGGTTGTGAAGTCTCCCACTATTATGGTGTGCAGTGCAATGAGTGATTTGAGTTTTACTAAAGTTTCTTTAAAGAATGTGGATGCCATTGCATTTGGAACATAGATATTCAGAATTGTGGGTTCATCTTGGAAGATTTTGCCTTTCATGATCATTAACTGTCCTTTCTTGTCTTTTTTGATAACTTTGGGTTGGAAATTGATTTTATTCTATATTAGAATGGCTACTCCAGCTTATTTCTTCAGACCATTTGCTAAGAAAATTGTTTTCCAGCCTTTTACTCTGAGGTAGTATCTGGTTTTGTCCCTGAGGTGGGTTTCTTTTATGCAGAAAATGTATTGTTTATATAGCCAGTCTGTTAGTCTATTTGTTTTTATTGGTGAAATGATTCTAGATTAAGGCAACTTCAGACCAACTTCTCTTAGGTATATCAATGCAAAAATACTCAATAAAATTCTTCCCAAAATAAAAGGGCTATTAGGTCCTTTTCTGATAGTCAAAACTGCAATGAGAACTGCCAGTTTTCCTAGTGTCACTGGCTAATTGTTCTTAGATACTTACTAGGCTTTCTCCTACTCAGAGCACATTCCAAGAGGTTGGATAACAATTAACCAAAGGTCATCAGAACGTAACTAATGATTTATTATAGGTTCTAGGGTAAAAGATAAAATATTTATTGGTTTTACCTATAAAAAACTTCTCTAATATCATAGTTATGGTTTGATACCTTCAGTGAACCTGTTGACCTGAGACAGTTGATGAACTTTGTAACATGTGGTCATGTATTCTGAAATATGTATAAGTGCTGAGGACAAAGAGACGAGGAAAATCGAGAGAGAAGGTTTTTTTTGTTTTTTTTTTTTTGCCTTTCTCCACTTAGACTATTTTTTTTCCCTTTTACCCACTAAGAATAATTTTTCCCTTTCTGCACTTAGGATCTTTCTGCTTTTGCACTTATATAACTTTCATAAAAATATTTTTATAACTTAATAATAACTTCTATAATCACTTCTCTAAATTCCTTCTCTTCCAGTGACATCTGGCTTTTTGGCTCAAAGTTAGAGCCCAGCAATTCCTGCTGAGCTAGAAAAAAGATGCATTGATTAATCCTCCTCTGTTAGGCTACAGGTGTTAATCACCTAAGCCAGCCTACCCTCAGAAAAACCAAGTACTTTTTAGAAGTTATCATCAGCATTTCAGTACAATTTGAGAGCTAGAAAGCCCTGAGACACTTCGAGTTTAAAGCCATTGCCAGGGTCCTACTCTGTGACTCCACTACTATCCTGGCTCAGAGCAATCCTGGACCTCAAACTCTACTATAGAGCAGTAGTGATAAAAAAAAAAAACCTACATGGTATTGATACAGAGACTGACAGATGGATCAGTGGACTAGAACTGAAGAACCAGAAAGAAAACCACACATTTATAGACACTTGATATTTGGAAAGAAGCAATATATATATATATATATATATATATATATATATATGTGATGGAAAAAAGAAAGGATTTTCAATAAATGATGCTGTTCTAATTTGCAGTCTGTATGTTGAAAAATAAAAATAAATCCATACTTATCACCTTGCACAAAGCTCAGTTTCAAGTTGAACAAGATTATCAACATAAAATAAGATCCACTGAATCTAATAGAAGATAAACTCATTGACACAGAGAAAGAAATGTCCTAAAAACTACTCCCATGGCTCATGCTCTAAGATCATGAATTCATAAATGTGACCTCATGAAACTGGAAAGCTTCTGTAAGCAAACCATATAGGCAATGGGACTAATCATCAACCTACAGACTGGAGAAAAAAATCTTAACTAACATCACATCTGATAAAGGGCTAATATCCAAAATATATAAAGAACTCAAGAAACGAAATAAACCAATCAAATATGGGGTATGTATTTAAATAGAGATGTCAAAACAGAAGAGTCTAAAATGGCTAAGGAACACTTAAAGATATGTTTAAAGTCCTTAGTGCTCAGGTTAATTCAAATCAAAACAACCCTGAGATTGTACTTTACACCAATCAAATTGGCTAAGATCAAAACCTCAGATGACAGCACATGTTCGTGAAAATGTGGAGAAAAAGGAACACTCCTCCACTGCTGGTGGGACGGAAGCAGGTACAACTTCTCTGGAAATCAGTGTGGAGATTCCTCAGAACATTGGAAATAGGTCTACTTGAATACCCAGATGTACCACTCTTGGGCATATACCAAAAAGATGTCCCACCATGCCCCAAGGCACATGTTTTTCTATGTTCATAACAGCCTTGTTTATTATAGCTAGAAGCTGCAAATAACCCAGATGTCCCAAAACAGAAGAATGGATACAGAAAATGTGGTTCATTTACACAATGAAATACTACTCAGCTATTAAGAAACAAAGACATCCTGAGTTTTTCAGGCAAATGGATGTAACTCGGAAATATCATTCTGAGTAAGGTAACTCAGAACCAAAAGTACATGCATGGTATATACTCATTAATAAGTGGATATTAACCAAAAAAGTGCAGAACACCCTGTATTCATTCCGCAGAACTTAAAAAAGTTATCAAGCCACAAGTCCCAAGTGAGGACACCTCAATCCCACTTGGAAGGGAGAAGAAAGAAATCACAGAGTGGGTGGGGGTGGTGGGAGGGTCTCAAGTGGGGATGGGGACCAGGAGTACTAGAGAAGAACATGATCAGGTATTGGGTAGAGAAAAAAAAAACTGAAGCCCTGAGGTTCAGCAGAAAGAATGAAAACAGGCAAACTGTGGAGGTATGGGGTTGGGGACCTCCCAGAATGTACCAGAGCCCTGGGAGGTGAGAGACTCTCAGGACTCAAATGGAGGTATCTTAGATGAAATGCCCTACAGTGGGGAGTATGAACTTGTAGATGGGGAGCACGAACTTGTAGAATCCACATCCAGTAGAAAGATAAGGAAGGCATGAAGTGAGTGATGGGGTTGCCATCCCACGTCAAAAGCTCTGACCCAGAACTATTCCTGTCAAAAAGAACTTCAAGAACAAAAACAGAGAAGAGCCTGATGGAAATGAGGTCCAGTGAAAGGATCAAGGTGGGGCCCAGCTTGGGGAAAGGCCCCAAGGCCTTACACTACTACTGAGGCTATGAAGTGCTCCCAAAATGTGGCCTATTATGACTGTACCCGAATGACCCAAAAAGCAACTGGAAGAGTCAGGTGCAGATATTTACACCCAACCAATGGACAGAAGCTGCTGATCCCTCTGGTTCAATGAGGGAAAAGCTGGAAGAAGCTGAGGAGGAGGGCAACCCTATATGAGGACCAGCTGTCTCATTTAACCTGGATCTCCAAGACCTCTCTGACACTGAGCCACCAATCAGGCAGAATATACAAGCTGACATGATGCCCCAAACACACATACAGCAGAGGACTGCCAGGTCTGGGTTTAGTCAGAGAAGATGCACCAAACCCTCAAAAGATTGGAGGCCACAGACAGTCTCTTGGGTAGTTCTGGTGAGGTGGGGGTTGAAGACAATTTTGTGGAAATGGTCGGCAGTGGTATGGAATGTGGAATAATCGGAGGGGGGACCTAGAGGGGTATAACACCTGGAGTGTGAAGAAAAGATTAAATAAATCAAAAAAGATAAATAAATAAATGAATGAATAAATGAATAAATGAATAAATAAATAAATAAATAAATAAATAAATAAATAAATAAATAAATAAATAAATAAATAAATAAATAAATAAATTCTAAATGAACACTGGCTTTTAAAGGTTTCTTTCTTTTGAGTACATTCTCTCTCTCTCTCTCTCTCTCTCTCTCTCTCTCTCTCTCTCTCTCTCTCTCTTTCTCTCTCCTTTCTCCTCTTCCTTCTCTTCTTATTTCTCACTTGCTGCTTTGCTCCAGAATATTTAATAACAGTCACCTATTATTCTACCTATGTTTAGAAGGGGTGAGTCTCTGCCTCTTTAAGGTATCTAAGGGAGTTTTCTTTTCCCTACAAAATTAAAATGAGAGTATTGGCCTGGAAATTACCCAATGCTTGTTTTGTAGTGTGTAGCACTTTCCTGATACTTCCAGAGGAGTTCCTATTGATTGAAAATTTTGTGTCTGTGTATCAGAGGGAGAACAATAAATGGAGAAAGAGAGGATAAGGTGGGAGTACTCATTGTTTTTTAATTGCTGAGAAATAATCTATGCACTAGACACACCAGTTCTTTGACCAATTCCCAGATAAAACACCTGCTTTTAGCTAAGAACGATTACAAACAAATATAGTAAAAATATGTAAGTATATTTTTGTGAGAATATGTTTTCCATTGATTTAATTATCAGAAATAATATTTTTCAGTCCTGTACTTAATTTGTGTAGCCCCTAGATATGAATCCCTGAAATATGTGTACTTGGGCTTTTGAAATATATTGAGATAGCTATCCAGGCTCTATTCTAATCTATCAGAACAATGTATGTCAGTTATAATAAGTATATAATATCCCTAACATAATTACTGAATAATATATAGATAAAGCAAGACATCAAACTTTAGCCCTTAGAGATGCCCAGACAAAGATAGCTGATAATAAATAACTCTGAAAAGATAGTTAATAAAATTTATATTTGTCCACTTTGGTGAAGTAAAACCCCTCTACACAGATATTTCTTTCATGATATAGAATAGAGGTCCTAACTGTCACAGGAACAGATTTATATAGTTTGTCAAATAATTCTTTACATGATTACAAAAGAGGTCGAATATACATGACATAGTCTTTAGTTGAATTGAACATTTATAAAGAGAAATTTGTGAAAAAATAATATTTACTCTATGGGTGCTTTCAAAAATAGAATGGTTTGCATGGAACAAGTTAGTATTGGAAGGATTAGAAGTTCCAAGCTATCCTTGGTTACATACTAAGTTGGGGCCAGCCTAGGCTATATGACATCCTGTCTTAAAATATGAAATTACGGGGGAACCAGTAGTTTATCTTTATGAATCCTGTACTTTGGAGACTGAATCATGAGCAATATCAGAAGTACAAGGTCTATCAGTACCAGAAAGTATAAAAAGAATTTCTCCAAACAAAAATAATTTAAGAGTTATACTTAGTGGCGTGATTATGTTGCCAGGGAATAAAAGCACTTTGAGTTTAGAGTGTTCAGTAATGAGGAGTGAGTATTGCTCTTGGACAGGACTCACATTGGTTACCTTACAGTCACCTTTAGCTTGAACTTGAGGAGGCCTCTGGCACCTGTGGGCATGTGCATTTCCTTACATACATATGTACGTACCAACACATACACACACAAACACACACACACACACACACACACACACACACACACACACACACACATTTAAATAATAGGGAAAAGTACTTTGCTTTATCTATCAGTTTAAAGGAAGTTTGAGTTGAATGTACTTAAAAGAGGTGCTTCATAACCAAAGTATGAAATCTGCTAGTCTTCCACAAATTAGGTGACTCAGAGCCACTAGTCAAATAAATTACACCCTATAAAATCAAATAACCCCATTAAAAAATGGGGCTCAGAACTGAACAATGATTTCTCACCCGAGAAATACCGAATGGCAGAGAAGCACCTGAAAAAATGTTCAACATCCTTAATCATCAGGGAAATGCAAATCAAAACAACCCTGAGATACCACCTCACACAAGTCAGAATGGCTAAGATCAAAAATTCAGGTGACAGCAGATCCTGGCGCGGATGTTGAGAAAAAGGAACACTCCTCCGTTGTTGGTGGGATTGTAAGCTTGTACAACCATTCTGGAAATCAGTCTGGCGGTTTCTCAGAAAACTGGACATAGTACTACCAGAAGATCCAGCAATATCTCTTCTGGGCATATATCCAGAAGATGCCCCAACCGGTAAGAAGGACACATGCTCCACTATGTTCATAGAAGCCTTATTTATAATAGCCAGAAGCTGGAAAGAACCCAGATGCCCCTCAACAGAGGAATGGATACAGGAAATGTGGTACATTTACACAATGGAGTACTAATCAGCTCTTAAAAAGCAGGAATTTATGAATTCCTAACCAAATAGATGGACCTTGAGGGCATCATCCTGAGTGAGGTAACCCAAACACAAAGGATCTCTCACAATATGTACTCAGTGATAAGTGGATATTAGCCCAGAACCTTAGGATACCCGATACAAGATATAATTTGCTAAAAACATTAAACTCAAGAGAACGAACACCAAAGTGTGGACACTTTGCCCCTTCTTAGAATAGGAAATGAAACACCCATGGAAGGAGTTACATAGACAAAATTTGGAAGTGTGAGGAAAGATGGACCATCTAGTGTATGCCATATACAGAGAACCATCCCATGATCAGCTTCCAAATGCTGACGCCATTGCATACACTAGCAAGATTTTGCTGAAAGGACCCAGATATAGCTGTCTCTTGTGAGACTATGCCAGCGCCTAGCAAACACAGAACTGGATGCTCACAGTCAGCTATTGAATGGATCACAGGGCCCCCAATGGAGGAACTAGAGAAAGCACCCCAGGAACTAAGGGAACTGCAACCCTATAGGTGTAACAACAATATGAACTAGGCAGTACCTCGGAGCTCCTGTCTCAAGCTGCATATGTATCAAAAGATGGTCTAGTCAGCCATCACTGCAAAGAGAGGCCCATTGGACTTGTACACTTTATATGCCCCAGTACAGGGGAACGCCAGAGCCAAAAAAGGGGGAGTAGTTGGGTAGGGGAGTGGGGGTGGGTGGGTATGGGGGACTTTGGTATAACATTGGAAATGTAAATGAGCTAAATACCTAATAAAAAATGGAAAAAAAATAAATTACACCCTAGACATGTGCAGCCATGAGGTCCACTGGTAAACTGTGGATAGAGATCGATGGTAGAGCTATTGGATTATGTAAAGGGAGGCTTAAATAAAACTGAGAGAGTCACAGTCTCATGTGATATAAGCTGGCTTTTGTTTGTGTGTTGGAATTATATAGTATTATAATCCTTACTTGCTTTCGAGATATATTCCATATAGTTCAGACTGTCCTTTATCTCACTTAATAGCTCAATATGACTATGAACCACTGATCCTCCTGCTTTCATATTCCAGAACAGCTAGTATTAAAGAGAGGTACCAGCATGCCCTACTTGATGCAGTTTTAGAGAACAAACACAAGGCTTCATGCATGAGAATAAAGTACTCTACCAAATCTACTTCGGCAGCTGCAAGCCTTCCTGTTAAGGATAAGTCCAAGACAACATTTCTTACCCTTAACACATCATGCCTATGGCTGTAAATATTAAAGTCCCCTGCTGTCTAAATCAATATGAACTTCACACAAGCCAGAGCCATTTGAGAATATTGAATTTCAATTGAGAAAATAACCCCACCAAACTTTTGCCTGGAAAAGGCTTTGTTGAATTTTATTAATTAATGATTTCTATGGAAGGATATCCCAGTTGGCAGTATCAGCTCTGGACTGATGGTATTGGATGCTATAAAAAAACGTAGGATGATCAAAACATGGGGAATATGCCAGTATGCAATTTTTCTACATGTCCTCTACTTCAGGTCTTACCTGCTCCAAATTCCAGTCTAGGGTTTCTGGTGTGACTTTCATGTATGATGAATTACAAACTGAAGTATGAACCAAACCATTTTCTCTCCCAGTTGATGTTGTTCATGATGTCTTATCACCTAAATACAATCCCTAACTAAGGCAAGTTAGTATGCCAATGTAGCTCATATGGAATACCAAGTACTGAATGTTCACGGTGGGCCAGATAGAGCATAGAAATAATGAACTTCACTGGTCATGATAATGCATACCTAATATCTATGTACGTGAAAGACAGGAGGATGAGTGTAAGTTCAATGCAATGCTGAGCTACATAGGGAGGTTCTGAGTCCAAAACAAAACAAAACAAAAACAAAAATAATATCAAAAATAAGGAAACACAAAACGGGAGGTTAATGAGATGCTAAACAAATAAAGCACTTGCTAAGCAACTGTGATGGCCTTCATTCCATTCTCAGAACATACATGAATGTAAAGAGGGAACTGCATTCAGCAAAGTGATGCTCTGACTTCCACATGTGCTCTAGATCACATATGCTACCACATATTAATAATAGTAGTAGTAGTAGTAATAATAATAATAATAATAATAATAAATGTGTTTTAAAAATGAAAAGAAAATTTATTCAGTCATATTATATTAGGCTTATAAAAAAACTAGCACTGAGGAAGAGAAAATGGAGTAGTATTGAAAGTTTGATGCAAGCATGAACTGCATTAAGAAGGTTAGCACCTTATAAGTTTCTGTAGGTATCATGGCCAAAAGAAGATACATGAAAGTTTATTTTACACACAAATTTAGACTATAGTCCATCACTGTTGGGGCATCAGTGCAACAGGAAGTAGCAGAAACTTGACACAAGTCAAGAGTAGAGATCAAGGAATTGATGTTTTTATGGTTACTAGAGCTTAATTTGCTTTCTTTATTCTCATACACTCCAGAATCCCCATCATAAATAATGGTGCCACAACAAGGGAAGTTCTTTCCATAGAAATTAAAAGTAATCAAGGTGCAGGCCCACAACCATGCTCACAGACTAAGTAGTATAGACAATCCTTCATTCTGATTTCCCTCCCAGGCAATTCTATATTTTTTTAAGTATATAACATTAACCATCACAGCTTCATTCATTGTTAACCTTTCAGATAGACACATCACATTATGTTTTAGACATAACCTACCAACCCTTAATTCCAAAGTTCTCTGTGTGTTTAATAATGCAAAATACAGTTCAAATTTAAAAGTCCTCATAGTCTTTAAAACTTTACCATATCAAAAAATGTATTGTGATATCTTGTAGAAAATTATGTTATTGCTATGCATAATAGAATAATGTAAAAATTCTTATCACAAAATAAAAATAAGTATTAGGAATAGAAAGTGATGATTATACAAAAAGCCAAAATCAAGCAGAGAAAGGAAATCCTCCATTACTGGGGCTTTCCATGGAGAAATAAGCTTTGGTGTCACAATTCCTCTACATATGCTATCTTCAGCACACACAGATTTCCTCAGAATTTAAACTGATTCCATTTCTCACCTTCAGATGTCCTTGTCCAGATATTAGATCATGTCCCATCATCCTGGCCTTTCTAATACTCTGGAATCTCTACAGTAGCTTAAACTTTACCTTCATAACTTCATGCAAGCCTCTTGGGGCTTCTTTGCCAGGATTCAAACTCTGTCACACAGTTCTGGTCTCAGCTGTTCTTAAAGACTGTCTTAGTTTTGCATCTTTCATATATTAAATTTAGAAAAATTAGACATTGACACCAAATTTCATGACTGGCCCAAGAGGTAACCTAGTTTCACTGGACCATAGCTGTAACATCATATCTACAGTTAATGTATCTGAAACGTTTGACCATGTTTCATCAAAACTAGTATCATTGGCGAATGTAAAACATACAGAGTTCCCAAAGCTTTTTAATCATTCCCAATTCTAAGGTATGTTAATTTTAGTTTTAAACAAATTCAACATATATATTTTTGGTATGAACTTCATTGTACAAAGTTCCATTTCAAGGACTTGTGACTTTGTGATTAAAAATATGAACATAAGATATTAAAAAAAGATAAAATGTATGCACAATGAAATGTTTTGTCCACAGACATCCAAATTCTCTCAATATGTCTTACATTTTCTAGCCTCCATTCTCCATTTAATGTTGCCTTAACTCAAGGGGATTAATGATAAACACCTTCTTTCTGAAAATATTTTTTTTCCAAATTCAATAAAATAAAATAAAATAAAAGCCAATTCAGTTTAAAAGAATTCATTTCTCTTTGATGGGAAACTCAAGTTGATCGTGCTGTGCTTTAAAATATTTCGAGTATTTGATATGTTCTCTACTTTATAGAGTTTGACTCACATCTTAAGGGTACCCTGAGAAGTTCTGGTAAATAATTTTATAATATTCAGTCAAGTTCCTACAAATCCAAAGTAACCAAAATATCTTTAGAAATCTGCAACCCTTGAAAAAACATATTGTCTTGCAGATTTTATAGTATATACACCTGTACTGGCTAGTTTTATGTCAACTTGACACAGGTGGGGTTATCACAGAGAAAGGAGCTTCAGTTGAGGAAATGTCTCCATGAGATCCAACTCTAAGACATGTTCTCAATTAATGAACAAGATGGGAAGGCCCTTTGTGGGTGGAACCATCTCTGGGCTGGTAGTCTTGGGTTCTATAAGAGAGCAGGTTGAGCAAGCCAGGGGAAGCAAGACAGTAAAGAACATCCCTCCATGGCCTCTGCATCAGCTCCTGCTTCCTGACCTGTTTGAGTTCCAGACCTGACCTCCTTAGTGATGTAAGCCAATAAATCCCTCCTTCCTCCCCAAATTGCTTCGTGGTCAAGATGTTCTGTCCAGGAATAAAAACCCTGACTAAGACAACACCCTATCCTGTTAAATATATTATGCTATTTTTTCTAAGCCCAGTTTATAGAGATAATTATGTCTGACAGAAAATAAAGCTGATTAATTTGAACAAAGAGTTTCAATAACAGAATTTACTGTAGTATTGAAGGGTTAACATGGTGAGTCAAAAAATGAGATGAATTGCCTTGTTGCTGCTCTAAGAACTTAGGAGGTTTTTTTTTACAATGATGATTTGTAGGAATTTAAAAGGTATACTTAACTACATGTGTAATGTGTGTGTGTGTGAGAGAGAGATTAGGATAAAGTAATTTGTATTATTATTATTATTATTAACAATTTTTCATACAATATATTTTGAGCATGTGTCCCATCCCTGAATGCCTCCCAGATTTTCTCCAACCATCATACCCAATTTAATGTTCTTTCTCTTTCTTTCTCTCTCTTTTTCTTTCTCTCTCTAAATGAAAAAGCAAAAAAGCCTGAATCAACAACTACAAAAAATCATGAAATCAAAAAGCCTCAGAAAATCACACACACAAACACACACACAAAACACACACACATATACACACACACTCAGAGAGAGAGAAAGAGAGAGAGAGAGAGAGAGAGAGAGAGAGAGAGAGAGAAAGCCAAAACAAACAACATCAAAGAAATCCACAAAAATAACATGTGTTGGTCAACTCTCTGTAGGTATTAATCAACTCTGGAATGTGGTTGACATGCACAGCAATACTCCATCAGAAAAAAAAAGTTCTTTCATATGCCTGAGGGTCTCAATTTAGAACAGAGTCTATGTCCATTTCCCCATCTAAGTGTTGGGATCTCATCTATCTTGAACTTGTACAGGTTTCATTTGTGCTACCACAGTCTTGTGAATGGTCATGTTCAACACCCTTTTGTCTGGAAGAGAATGAAGAGGAAACCATATTTTTATGAAACTTAATAAATAAGTTTTCTCCACTTAAGAATAAGAACAAATTTGTTGTTAGAGTTATAACATCTCTCTTTTCTAAGAGACCATCTCATTACAGATGTGTTCATTCCAACTATGAAATAACTAATATAATAATGTAAACATTTAGTTATCTTCCAATATTGGTAAATATTTACAATGCAACTGATTTGGTAAATCATTTCAAAACTGACATTACCAATATGAAAATTAAATAACTGTTTATTAAAATTACTAAATTATAAAAATAAGTATGATTGCTATCAGAAAATATTGCCTTAATAAAATTAAGCATAAGTGAAGTAACAATTTTACTTAATATAGATTCTGTATCTCATATACATCAATACTATTTTAAGATATTATAGTCTTTATTTTATGCCTCTGGGATTAGATCACATGCTGAATTTCAGAGCCTGAAATAATAATTAGAGATGGTAGATTACTGGAAGGAAACTGGATTTGATTTTTATACTGAGTGTTTTTATAATACTAATATTTAAATCCATTGGTTACTACACTAAAGCTTTTTGAATCACTTTTTTTCAAATTTTAAAATCTTATGCTACCTCCTACACTACATAGCAAGGCATTATTCAACTGAAGCTTACTTTGTTAAATTGTTATTTGTGAATGACAATGATGTGTAAGAATACTAAAATCATCAATATACTCACCAAATAACTACAATGTTTTTAATATGTTGAAGGATTTTTTTATATTCTGCATCTGTTAGAAAAATATCTTAATGTTCATTAGACAAAGCCCTGGAAGTAATTAGGGTAATTTTTTTCTTTGAGCTTAGAGATGAGTGAGTCCTTCAGTAACATTTAGAATTTCTTTTTAACATGAGCATTCTTGAATCTCGACTGTCCTGACCCATGAAACAATCGAACAGGATTTGAGAAACCACCTAAGGAGTGAATGGGGAACAAGAAATACAAAGAATGGACAGCAAAACAAAAAAAAAATAAAAAATAACAACAAAAAAAAACCTGATCAAGCTGACAAATTTTGTTTTTCCCAGGCAGGTTTTATACCCATAGAAACAGGAAATGGGGAGTGAAAATGATGCGAAATCATTTTGTTTCTGGGGGAATGCACCTGTTCCCCAAAGCAGGATATTGACTAGGTAAAAAAAGTTCAGCAGGAGGAACAGAACAGAGTGGGTTGCTAAGTACCTGTCCCCAATATCTATAGCTATTTGTTCTTAACTGGGACTAGTACTTTCCTACAGAGGCCTCAACTTTTCCCACAGAAATCTCAACTAAGTTAGGACTTTTCCACTAAGGCCAAAACTTTGTTAGTAAGGACTTCTGGCCTACAAGGCAGTTAACTTCACCCACAGTCAGTCCAAACACTTGACTATAAATACTGCACCTAGAAATTAAAAATAATATTTGTTTGCATGAGATGCAAGCATGAACATGTCTTGATTGGATTAACAACTTTTGGATTAGAATGGCTAGAAGATAAATACAAAAAGACAAATTAAAATTAAATTAACTATTGGGTAAGTAAACCTAATTAATATGCTTTATTGGCAAAACCAGAAAATAATATAGAGAAAACCATCAAAGTTTCAACATTAAGGTCAATGAAGCTATGAAACAAAAACCTTTTTAAAAGTAGGGATGTGAAAATTTTAATTTCTCATTTGTTTAGTGTTGCATGAGACTGTAGAAAAAATAGTGACAATGGGATAGAAGTCAACATAAGATTCAGAGTCACACAAAACATTAAAATAGACAGCATTTGATAAATAAAAGTGTAATTTCACAACTTAGTGAAATATTTATTTATAAAATATTATTTGAAATCATGTGACAATGAGCAGTCTAAAGCCCACACTAAAATGTTAGCTTATCTTTGGAGTTATAAATAGTATGCCAAAATTGGAATGTCTTCCTTTGAGACACGGATGCATTTGATGAAATCATATTCTCTCTAAAATTTTCATAACATCAACACTGCTGACAAGTATGAAGAAAGCAATGACTTGACTAGCTATTGATGTTGCAGTAAGTTTGTATTTTATTTTAATTTATTTACATTCCAAATATCCCACCTCCTGATCCCACTTCCTACAGTTCTTCAACCCATTCTTCTTCCCCATTTCCTCTGAGAGGGTGTTGCACAAGCCACCCACCCCATCTCACCTCAACATATCCCACAGCAGCATCCCTGATGCATCAAGTCTCTCCAGGATTCAGTCTATCGTTTCCCACTGGGCTGGAAAAAGCAGTACTCTGCTACATATGTGCCAGATGCCATAGACTAGCCCAAGTATGCTCTTTGGCTGGTGGCTTAGTCTCTCAGATCTTCCTGGGAGTTTGGGTTAATTGACACTCTTGGTAATCCTATGGGGGTCTCATCTTCTTCAGTTCTTTCAAACTTTTCTCTAACTCTTCTGTATGCGTCCAATGATTAACTGTAATTATCTGCATGTGTCTCAGTCAGTTGTTGTTAGAGACACTAGGGGCTTTGCCTATTAACTGGAGGTGGTCTTTCCAGGTTCCATCTCCGCACTGTTGGGCAGTTCGGCTAAGATCACCACCGAGTTCCAGGAGCCTCTCACATCCCAGCTCTCTGGGACTTTCTAGAGTTCCTAAGAGCTCCCCACCACCAGATTACACATCTGGTACATGGATCAGACCCCCTGAAACTGGAATCATGGATGATTTCAACTTACAAAGAATGTGTAGAGAAACAAATGTTTTCTCTGGGAGAATACTGGCTATCACTCCTAACCACTGAGCAATCTCTCCAATTCAAGAATAGTATTTCTTTAAGACAAGATGTCTTTTCTATAAGTTCTTAAATTGGAAACTATAGATAAAATCTTTTGTAACATGTTATTAATTGTCTGAGAATATGTTTCCCATCTGTACCTTAAATACTAGATTAATTTAAAATGTTAACTGTCACTAAACAACATTAATAACTATTTTTCATTTCATTTTTCATGCATGTTATTGAAGACTAAATGAATAGTCTGATGTTATGCTGGGCATGGTTGTGCACGCCTTTATTCCCAGCACATGGGAGGCAGAGGCAGGTGGATTTCTGAGTTCGAGGCCAGCCTGGTCTACAAAGTGAGTTCCAGGACAGCCAGGGCTATAGAGTGAAACTCTCTCTCACAAAACCAAAATAAATAAATAAATAAATAAATAAATAAATAAATAAATAAATAAATAAATAAATAAATAAATAAATATTAAATAAAATAAAAAAGAAGTCTGATTTTATTGTGTGAATTGATGCATTTAAAATTAATGCAAAATATAACATATGATTATTCCCACAATGAAGATAACCATAAGATATCTTATGAGATAAAATGTTTTAGCAGTGAACTATATTTTAACAGAGAGATCATTGAGAAGCCCTTAACTTGTGTTTTTTTATCCGAAATAGGGTGTATTATGTGTATGTATGTATGTATATATGTATGTCTGCATTGTATGTGTGTCTTTCTGTGAGTGTATTTGAACTTTGTGAGGGTGCGACGAGAAAGCGTTATGAACCAAGCAGTCCAGGAAGGTTGGGGTGAGTTGTCTCCTCTGGAGTTATACATCCCAGGATTTGTCTATATTTGAAGCCAGCAAACTCTAACAATAGTCTTGCTAATATTCCCTTCTAAATTTGAATCATATCTCTACACCCATTGCCCAAATTGTTGCTATATGAACAATAATGATGCTGTAAATTCAAACTCTGCCCTTGTGATTCATTAAAAATCTCAGTTAACTACTAAGACATCTCTTTAGATACTCTTTTGTGAACACAGACAAATAATAAAATTCTTCTAATTTTAGAGCTTTATGATAGCTATGAATTTCAACAAGATATCATAAGGATCTATTAATGATTAGAGGTTTAGCAAAGGTAAGTGCTTGATCATGGACCATTTTCCCCTTTGGTTAATGCCTCACATGTTGAATTATACCATATCAGAATTTACATGAATATTTGTCTTAAGCATTAAACAGAATAAGAAAATAAACAGAATAGGAAAGTGAATGGAAGATAGTTTTGACATTACTAATTATTTTACAAAATTATTTTTAAGATGGAATTTAAAATGAGAGATAGTAATGGTTAGTGAAGTTGTTAAAAAAATGAAATTTTTGTGGAGAAAATAATTTTCTACACGAGATCTTTAGGCTAGTCTATTCCAATAGGGGAAAATAACTGGTATTGGAAAGACATAATTTTTATTTGCAGTATTCAGTAGGCTAATGCAGAAAAATCATACTTTCCAAGGAAATTTGAGCTATGTAGTGAGAGCATATGGCTTAATAAGTGTTCTATTAATACAAGATACCATCACCAGGAAAATATTGTAAAATGAAACCATTTAATCATGACTTGCTTACAGTTTCAGAGACTTAGTTCAGTCTTACTGTGGTGGGAGTGCAGTAGCATGTAGACAGACATATTAATTGAGCAGTAGCGAGAGAATCTTCAGGTAGAAAGAAGAGAGAAACTCTCGTCTTGTAATGGACATTTTGAAATATCAAAATAATACCCAGTGTCAATATTTCCAAAAATGTTATACCCATTTCAACAAGGTCATACTTATTCCAACAAGGCCATACCTGCTTACTCTTTCAATAATGTTACTCAGTACTTATTCAAATATATGAACCTTATGGGGGCCATACTTATTCACACTGTTTCTAAATACTTTTTTTTTAATTGGACACTTTACTTATTTGCATTTCAAATGTTATCTCCATTCCATGTTTTCCACCTAGAACCACTATATCCCATCTCCCTTTACCCTGATTCTATGAGGGTGATCCCCAAACCACCTACCCACTCCTGCCTCACCGCTCTAGCATTAGGCATAGAGTGTTGAATAACCACGATACAACTCAGGAACTACATGAACTTCAGGAGGAAGTAAGACCAAAGAGTGGATGCTTCCATCCAAATTAAAACAGGGAACAACATAATCAAGGGACGTAGATGATGGGAGGGAATTGTGAAGAAGAGAACAGGGGGAGCAGAAAAAGAGGGGAAGAATCAGGTATGGGAGAAGACAGGAGAGTTGTTCAGATGGTCAGGACATTGAACAGGGGTGTATAGCAACTGGGGGATGAGGAACTGGTGGTAAAAAAACAGAAAGTCACAGATGCCAAGAAAGCAAGAGCTTCCCAGGACTCCAGAAGGATGGCATTAGCTAAAATACTCACACAAAGGGAACGGGAAAACCTGTCGAGACTAAATATATTTTTTAAAGAGAGATAATAAAGTATTCTCTCGCTTCCTCTTTCTCTGTTTCTGTCTGTCTGTCTTTGTCTCTGTCTCTGTCTCTCCCTCTCCTTTCCTTCATCTCTCCCTCCATCCCTCCCCCTCGGTTGTGTGGTGTGGTATGGTGGTGGTGGTGGTGGAGATGATGTGTGTGTGTGTGTGTGTGTGTGTGTGTTTGTGTGTGTGTGTGTGTTTGTGCATGTGAACACACACATGCCTGTGAAGAAATGCCATGGTGTGCATGTATAGGTCAGATGACATCAGAAGTCACTTTTATTTCTCTACAATATAGGACATAAGAGTCAAACTCAGGCTGTCAGGGTTGGCAGGAAACACTTCACCACTTGAACCATCTCTACTGCTCATAACATAAAGGTCTATATCTAGTTTTGTTTAGTCTATGTATAGTTTAGCTGACTATGGATTTACTTTCTTGGTGTATCCTGGCATAAAGACATCCTTCATAATTCTTTATACTTTATACTTTAGCAAGTAGTATAGTAGTGATGTTACTTTCAGAAATGTACTATGGTTATTTAAAGTATTACTATTAAAGAAAAAATAGATAAATGGTATATGAGGACACAATTCTGACAATGTTTCTGCATATATAAAATTTATCTAAAACAAAAATTGAAGATTAAATAATTAAGCTTGAGATATTCCGTCCTTTTACGAATATTCAGTAGAGACGTATAATTTAGGAGAAATAACAGATGTGGATGGAACAACATTATGAACTAACCAGTACCCCGGAGCTCTTGACTCTAGCTGCATATGCATCAAAAGATGGCCTAGTCGGCCATCACTGGAAAGAGAGGCCCATTGGACACGCAAACTTTATATGCCCCAGTACAGGGGAACGCCAGGGCCATAAAAGGGGAGTGGGTGGTTAGGGGAGAGGGGGTGGGTGGCTATGGGGGACTTTTGGTATAGCATTGCAAATGTAAATGAGCGAAATACCTAATAAAAAATGGAAAAAAAATAAAATTTATCTAAAACAAAAATTGAAGACTAAATAATTAAGCTTGAGATATTCCTTCCTTTTATGAATATTCAGTAGGGACGTATAATTTAGGAGAAATAACAGATGTTTCAAGGTTTTGTTTCATAAGGCTTCTGCTACTCTGAAAATGTTTATGCAAACTGAAACGCCCAAAATAAAAATCAGTAAAGAAAATTGTATTTGAACACTGACATTCTTATTATGAACCACACATATGTAAACAAATTAAAATAGTAACATAAATATTTATCTTGCTAACATTTAAAATATTGAGTAATGAAGTATTTGTGCATATTTTACTGTCTTGAAACAGAATCTCAACAATTACCTTAGGCTGTTTTTTTAACTTAAAGGCCTCAAGTCTTAGTCTTCCAAGTATGGCTGTAGCTATGAGTATTAACTACCACACCAGCAAGAATTGTTTTAGATATTTACAAGAAAACTATTAGCTGGGATATAGGTATCTGCATCGTAGATTTTCTAAGAGAAAGAAGAATAAAATATTAATAAATTAGAATATGTTAAAAAATTCAGTTTTGTTGCTCATTTCCTGAACAGAAAAAAAAATCATGATTTATATACCATATATCCAGGATTATGTGTATAAGCTTGTGTGTATTTGTGTGTGTGTTTCCGCACATACATGCACATGCACACACGTGTGCAGGTATCTAACTTATTTCTAAACATATAGCTTACTATAACTCTTCAAAATAAAATATCAGTTAACTCACAAAATGACATGTTTACAGGATATTAGTTCAATTTTTAGGGTAGAAACCTAGATGTCAGAAAAGTTAGTATTTTTTTTTATAATATGAAGATAGTTATATACCCTTGAGTATGTTTGACATTTTCCCTTTAACATAGAAATGAATAATGGTTTGAAAAGTTGGTACTCTTTTTCAAACTTTTTGTTTGATCTTCCTGATTTTTAAATCATACACCCAGTCCCACTTATCTCCTCATCACCTTGTATCCTGCTTCCACCATTGCAACCACCCCAAAAGAATAAGATTCTCATTGTGGAATTTGTAATGTCACAGTGTATATCCCACAGTGTGCCCTTTTATCTACACTTCTTTGTTTCCAAGTTGTTCATTTTAATGAGTCTTAAGAGGTCTCTGCCTTCTACTATACTATCAGTACTAATGCATAACTGTAACTCCTCTCAGATATCCTGTGGTTGCCCTTTGTCATTGAGATCCTGTAGTATGGGATCTGTAGGATGGCCATTTTAATCTACTTCAGCAGTTCACCAATGGGGGTCAATGTTGTGTTGGGGCAATTCAAAGCCCAGGATCTGGGCCTGAGAGGGATCTGGCTAATCAGACCACCAGCTCTGCTACACTACCACCATCTGGGAGAGCTTTCCTGCCCTTCCCAAGCTTCCCTTTCCAAAGTTGCAGCCAACAAGGGGCAGAAACAACTTTCATCCTACCATACCTTCAGTGCTCTCGCATTTGTGCCCCTGCCATCAAAGCCAGATTTACTGTGCTTCCCAGACAAGGGAGAGGTGTCATACTCTACAGTGATACAGCAGATAAGGGATGGAGTCAGGTTTCTAGTTCTCACTCCCTCTGAGCAGGCTCACCAGTAACCCCCCAAATCTGGGCCAGCTCCTCCCTGCTGCTCAGATGAGGTGCATGGCCTAATCTCCCAAGTGCTGCAAGAGGTGATTGGGACATTATTCCTGGGCTCATGAACCCATTAGGGACAGCTCTCCTGCCAACGGTGGTGAGGGCAAAAGAGAGGGAAGGGGGTCTCTCCTTTGTCCAAACCACTGCACAGCACACAAGACGCAGGACCAGGTATCCCATGCCCATGCCAAACAGGCAGCTGATCAGAAAGCCCCAAATCTAGGGACAGCTCTACTCTACTGCTCAATCAAGGAAGGCTGTCACTAGAGGCAGGTTTTTAGATCATATATGCTCATGTCTGGCCAGTGTGTAGACAGCCTCTTTTTGCTGCCTGTGGAGGAAGATTTAGAGCTCTTGGCTTCATCTCTGGCTCTAACAAAAGATCTTCCTGAAAACTACCATGTTTATCGGCAAGACAATAATGAAATTAACCACTGAAACTGTAAGTCAGCCCCAGCAAAGTTCTTTGCTTTATAGGAATTACTGTGGTCTCTTCATAACAACAAAACCCAAATTTCGACAACTTCCATCCTTACCCTCCAATTCGTTCTCTAAATTTCTTTCTCACATTCACATTTTATTTTATACTCTATGATAATGATTAAAACATCCAGGTAATAGTAAATAAACAGTAAATTACTAAGATTTCTTTTTGTGAATCTATTCAACATTTTATCTTTTTATCATAAATGTAACACTGTACTTGT
Organism: Mus musculus; assembly: GCF_000001635.26. Classification (NCBI taxonomy): domain Eukaryota; kingdom Metazoa; phylum Chordata; class Mammalia; order Rodentia; family Muridae; genus Mus; species Mus musculus. Next base: position 43,547,282 of record NC_000087.7, read on the forward strand.
TTCGAATACAAATAAAATGTCAAAGTAAAATGAACTGTAATAAGAGGATATTAGCCAAAGAAGTAAAGATTTCCTAGGATACAATCCACAGAACTCAAGAAACTTAACAACAAGAAGGGTCCAAGTGAGAATGCTTCAATCACACTTGTAAGGGAGAAGAAAGTAGTGACACGAGGCAGAGAGAGAGAGAGAGAGAGAGAGAGAGAGAGAGAGAGAGAGAGAGAGAGAGAGAAATCTAGGTGGGAGATGGGAGGGGTGGAAAAAAATGAACACATTCAGGTATGGGAAAGCAGGAGAGAGGCCGTGAGGGTTAGCAGCTCTCCCAAGTCTGCCTGCCCAAAGCATAGGAGGAACTCTGGCCAGATGTGGGATATCCTCCCTACCCCTCCTTCCTCTGCCCTCATTAGTTTCCACATATTTGGTTCTAAATTTTCATTTTTTAATAAGTCTATGACAATCCTAGAACTGAGGTATCACAAAACTGGTTCATCCTTGTTTTCTGCAATGATCACTTTTCATACTATTAAAAGAGCTGGAGTTCTATTCATCCCTCCATGTTAAAATTAACTAGGTCCTAAGATTGCGTTTTTTACTGACTGCATGTGCTGCTGTTCCCAGTCCATGTCTCCATTCAGAGATCAAAAACCCACAGCAGCCTTAAGACTTGACTAGGACAATTGAGAATCCTGAAATGGGTTACTGGGCCCAACTGGCTAATAAAGAAAAACCACTTGGGATGTCAAGGTTTCCATATTTAACGTTTGATCTGTGCCTGCTGGCTGATAACTCATGGCCTAACACCCAACAGACTTTACAACATTCATACACTAAGTAGACTTAGGGAGACTTTTTTATATGTCTGGGGAAAAAAGAACTGTGGCATATGGGGAACCAGAACAATTCTATTATGCTTTTTGGGGTTGTGAAACATCGGTATGGAAGGCATCAAAGGAAGATCTTATCACAGTCACCTGACAGGGGAGGGAATCTGAAATTCAACTTAAGTTCACCAGCCTAGGAAAGCAGGAAAAGGGCTGGGAAACTGGGAAACCTTGGGGCCTCCGATTTTATATTATTGGGGGGAAAAAACCTCAAACTCATTTTCAGAATTAGGCTCCTGATAAAACCAATAGTAAACCCCCTGAATGTGACTGTAGGAACAAACAGAATTCTGGCAAACACTAAACCTATACCAAGAGGTATTGCCCTGAAAATCCTATGCCAATGTCTGTTCTCAAACCAGTGTTTGTTGACCTCCCAGTCCGTCCCCAGCAGGCTCCCCGGCCCTGTAGATCTGCTCTGGTCAATGATGCTAAAAACCTTTCAGATTTTGACCAGTTCCCAACCAGAGCTAACCATCTTCTACTGGCTGTGTTATTATGCCTGAAACCCTTTTTATGAAGATGTTGGATTTATGTCTAAATATAATGAGTCCAAGAGAGACACTGCATGCATATGATCCCAAGAGAAGAACCTTAACCATACAGACCATATCAGGACAGGGGACCTGCCTGGGAAAAGTTCCCTTGTCACATCAACATATTTGTAACCAAAATACGCCCATGGTGCATTCCAAATATGTTATTTCCCCTGAACAGGCATGGTGGGCCTATTCAACAGGGTTGACTCTGTGAGTGCATGGAGAGGTTCTTATTTCCCCTACTGCAAAGGAGTTCTCTATTCTAGTCCAATTGGTGCCATCCATAACCTATTATTCAGAGGAAATAGTGCTGAAGAACCTAATAGGGCATGTTGGGGGGAGACCTCAAAAGACAGAAGAGAGAAACTATTTCCCTAAAGTTGGCTATAATTTTGGGAGCAGGGCTACCTGGTGCAGGCACTGGGATAGCAGCCCTAACATTGTAAGAGAATAACCATATAGCCTTAAATTAAATACAGATCAAGACAGCCAATGCTTAGAAAAATCCATTGCACACCTAGAGTGAAATGTAGATTCCCTGGCTGAGGTAGTTGAACAGAACAGACAAGGGTTAGACTTTGTGTTACTACATCAGGGTGGCTTGTGTTATGATGTATTCAAAGAATGTTGGTTTTATGTAAATCACTCTTGCATGAAAGAATTACTACCTAAGGTTAGAGAAAGCATAGAGAGGTGCCAAAGAGAACAAGAAAACTCCAAAAGCTGGCATCATTCCCTATTTGATAATTCCCAATGGTTAATTACTCTCATTTCCACAATTACAGGGTCCCTTATAATTTTTTTGTTGCTGCTCACATTTGGGCCATGCATAATTAAAAAGCTTTTGCAGTATATAAAGCAGAGATTATGGACTATTCAACTGATGGTGATGAGGTCCCAGTACAAACCAGGTAGCACAGATGATTTAGGCCTATAAAGAGTCCAAGATTGGCCTCTAGCTCACCAAAAAGAGGGGAGAATGTTGTAACCCTCAGATTACTAATACTAGAGAGACTTCAGTGTTGTACAGACAGAGGCTCCCATCTTCTTTCCCCCTTCCCCCTTCCCCTGCGGCTATGCAGATAGCAAACAGGTGGTTTCTGTGCAGCATCCTCCTGCAGCATACTGGGCTGCCTCTTCCTCCCCTGGAGTTACAATTTCAGGGCCCATAATGAGGACACATTCTCTCTGCCTCTGTGTCTGCAAAAACCAAAACTCCTGCTGGAAAGAACTCCAAGTACCTATCCTTGAGACCTTAGTGAAAAAGCAAGCTCAAGGGACACCATGGAAAAAGTAAAAGGTAAGCAGATGTCAGGTCACAGACAGATAAAACTGGCCATAAATTTAGTACTTGAACAGACACTCATTACCCCTCCCATTTCAGGACTATTACACCTTCTAGTCAACTTTTCTGTAAATATTTACACACTTCCTATACTGTATATAAACCCAATGTTTTTTGGATTCAGGGTCACTTGCCAGCATTCATGCAGTGAATGCTATTTGGGCGAACAAAGGTTGAACTTGAAAATAAGAATTTTTGTGAATTTCCCCCTGTGCCCATATCTTAATGGCTTTAATCCACTTTCTTCTCTATAAGTTTCAGTGTCCCTAGTTTTATATAGAGTTCTTTGATCCACTTAGACTTGAGCTTCTTTTTCTTTCTTTTCTAGACGTATTGGATTTTTTGCTAATATTCATTATAGAACAATATGTGAAATGTTCGCAAAAAAACATTCCTAAATGTTCCATAACCTTCCCAAACACTGTCTCTAGCTGGAGACCAACTAGTTAAATATATTAGACTACTCAAAATATTATATATTCAAATATAATAATAATCATAATAAGACTGAAGCTATGGTGACAGCTAGAGGCATAAATTGCTTCTGAGTAAAATTTTCATACTAAATGGACCACTTTGACCATAGAACAGGCACTGAGTTAACATGTCAGTTGTGGGCATAAATAAATAATAAATAAAACCTCCTGTTTAAACATGTACACTGTGTTTAAGCTGTAAGACAGACTTTGCAACACCTATCCTCTTGTTTGTCTTCACAATATTTTATTATTGAATAAAGCTTATTTGTATGAATTTTATTACTTGTCTAATTGGTTGTTATATAGGAGATAGGTTGGCAGGCATATTACTTCTATGACTTCTAACTTTGTGATTGGTAGTCTTAGTTGTTAACGTTACTGAATATTGAATTAACTAAAAGTGAAAAGCACTGGATATAAGTGATTTTTGATTCATTGCCTCATTTGAGCTCTAAAAACCTATCCTAACTCTGGGACACATATTCTTGTGCTAGCCTATGTAAAGCACATAGAAGACCCCTTTGGTTTTTGCCTGCTTTTCTTCATTCTCACAGGTATGCTTGTTCTTTTGAAGGTTTTAGAGTATATTTCTTTGAGAGTCCAACATATACTGAAGAACATCTGGGAAATTCAGTCTTGTGGACAGAATATCTATTGGATTCCTTGACTTTCTTTCTATAGACATCTATTTTTAAATATTGGGCTGGACCACAGTGTATAAATCCCTCTACAAACACACACATACACACACACACACACACACACACACACACACACACACACACACACAATTATTTCAGTTTTTTCTTTGAAGAATTTTGACTACCATACCTAAAAATCTCTAAAATTAAACTTATCTTCCTATATCCAATTACTTTCATGCTCCTGTTTTGAAGATATTCTAAACTATGTCATACTATCCATTTTACTAATTATTTTATTTATTTATATTTCAAATGTGATCCCCTTCAGCATACTCCCTCCATGAGGCCCCTACCACACTTCCCTCCTCTCTCTAAAAGGTTACTCTCCCACCCACCTCTCTAGAATTCCCCTTTTCTGGGGACATAAAGCTTCCACAGTACAAGCACACACCCTCATCGCACTGAGGCCAGACAATGCTATCCTCTGCTACATATGTATAGTAGGGGTTATGGACTAGTACATGTATGCTTTTTGGTTGGTGGCTTAGTACCTGAGAATTCTCAGAAATCTAGTTTTTTGATGGTGTTGTTCTTACTATAGGGTTGCAATTCCCTTCAGTTCCCTCAGTCTTTGCTCAAACTCTTCCATAGGGGTTCCTGTGTTTAGACCAATGGCTGGCTGTAAATATCTGCATCTGTCTCAGTCATTTGATGGCATAGCCTCTTTTAGGACAGTCATGCCATGTTCCTGTCTGAAAGCATATCTTGGTCAATTAACAAATTGGACCTCCTGAAACTGAAAACGTTCTGTAAGGCAAAGGACACTGTCAATAGGACAAAATGGCAACCTAGTAATGGAGAAAAGATCTTTACTAACCCTACATCTGATCGAGGGCTAATACTCAAAATATACAAAGAATTCAAGAAGCTAGACTCCAAAAAAAAAAAAAACAAAACAAAAAAATAAACATCCTAACGAAAAAATGAGCTCTAGAGCTAAACAAAATTCTCATTTTAGGAATCTCAAAAGCCTGAGATGGACCTAAAGAAATGTTCAACATCCTTATTTATAGTGAAATACAAATCAAAACCATGCTGAGAATCCATCCTAAACCAATCAGAATGGTTGAGACCAAAATGTCAGGTGAAAATAGCTGCTAGAGCAAATGTAGATAAAAAGAACACTTTATCTTTGCTAGTAGGATTGCAAAATGTTTTCCGGATTCCATAATCTGGAAAATATTCTGGCATTTCTTCACAAAATTGGAAATAAGTCTATCTGAATATTCATATATACAACTTCTGGGCATATACTCCAAAATGCTCTACCATATCATAAGTAAACCTTCAGTGTTTACACAGCAGCATTAATTATAATAGCGGAGGTTCAGGGACTATGCAGAACTTAGGAAATTAATCTGAACAGATGACAGGGTGCACCACAGAACCAGACAGCTTCTGGAAAAGGGGGAGCCACAGAACCGCTGAGGCAGCAACCTTTTCGGACAGCAGACAGACAGCCACCCTCCCGACCAGAGGACAGGTATCTGCCTGGTTCGGAAAACCTCAGACTCAGGAGCAGCAGGTGCCACCTTAGTTCTGGGATTCCACCGAACTTAGGAACTAAGTCTGCACAGGTGAGAGTGTGCACCACAGAAGCTGACAGCTTCTGGGACCTGCCAAGCAACACAGCTTCTGGAAAAGGTCCTGTTTTCGGCCCACTTCTTCAGCCAGGAGGAAGTACAACACAAGATAATCTGTGCACCTTCCCTTTAATAGAAGACCTTGCCAGCAGAGAGAGCTCTGAGCACTGAAACTAAGAGGAGAGAGTCTGTCTCCCAAGTCTGCTGATAGACAGTAATAGAATCACCAGAAGAACAATCTCTAAACAGAGTCAACTATAACAACTAACTCCAGAGATTACCAAATAGTGAAAGGTAAACGTAGGAATCTTACTAACAGGAACCAAGACCACTCACCATCATCAGAACCCAGCCCTCCCACTTCAACTATTCCATGGCACCCCAACACACCCGAAAACCTAGACCCAGATTTAAAAGCATATCTCATGATGATGGTAGAGGACATCAAGAAGAACTTTAATAACGCACTTAAAGAAATACAGGAGAACACTACTAAAGAGTTAAAGTCCTTAAAGAAAAACAGGAAAACACATCCAAACAGGTGATGGAAATGAACAAAACCATACTAGACCTAAAAAGGGAAGTAGATACAATAAAGAAAACTCAAAGTGAGGCAACACTGGAGATAGAAACCCTAGGAAAGTAATCAGGAACCATAGATTTGAGCATCAGCAACAGAATACAAGACATGGAAGAGAGAATCTCAGGTGCAGAAGATCCCATAGAGAACATCGGCACAACAATCAAAGAAAATGCAAAATGCAAAAAGATCCTAACTCAAAATATCCAGGAAATTGAGGACACAATGAGAAGACCAAACCTACGGATAATAGGGGTGGATCAGAATGAAGACTTTCAACTCAAAGGACCAGCAAATATCTTCAACAAAATTATTGAAAAAAACTTCCCAAATCTAAAGAAAGAGATGCCCATGAACATACAAGACGCATACAGAACTCCAAATAGACTGGACCAGAAAAGAAATTCCTCCCTACACATAATAATCAGAACAACAAATGCACTAAATAAAGATAGAATACTAAAAGCAGTAAGGGAAAAAGGTCAAGTAAATTATAAAGGCAAGTCAATCAGAATTACACCAGATTTTTCACCAGAGACTATGAAAGCCAAAAGAGCCTGGACAGATGTTATACAGACACTAAGAGAACACATATTCCAGCCACGGCTACCATACCCAGCCAAACTCTCAATTACCATAGATGGAGAAACAAAAGTATTCCATGACAAAAACAAATTCACATATTACCTTTCCACAAATCCAGCCCTTCAAAGGATAATAAGAAACAAACAAACAAAAAAAAATACAAGGAAGGGAACCTTGCCCTAGAAATACAGTAAGGTAATCCGTCAACAAACCTAAAAGAAGAATGCCACAAAAACAGAATGTCAACTTTAAAAACAAAAATAAGAGGAACAAACAATTACTTTTCCTTAATATCTCTTAATTTCAATGATCTCAATTCCCCAATAAAAAGATATAGACTAACAAACTGGATACACAAACAAGACCCAGCATTTTGCTGCTTACAGGAAACTCATCTCAGAGAAAAAGATAGACACTACCTCAGAATGAAAGGCTGGAAAACTATTTCCCAAGCAAATGGTATGAAGAAACAACCTGGAGTAGTCATCCTAACATCTGATAAGATTGACTTACAAGCAAAAGTCATCAAAAAATACAAGGAGGGTCACTTAATTTTCATCAAAGGTAAAATCCTCCAAGAGGAACTATCAATTCTGAATATCTACACTCCAAATGCAAGGGCAGCCAAATTCATTAAAGACACTTTAGTAAAGCCCAAAGCACACATTGCACCTCACACAATAATTGTAAGAGACTTTAACACACTACTTTCACCAATGGACAGATCAAGGAAACAGAAAGTAAACATGGACAAAGTGAAAATAGCAGAAGTTATGAAAGAAATGGATCTGACAGATATCTACAGAACATTTTATCCTAAAACAAAAGAATATACCTTCTTCTCAGCACCTCATGGTACCTTCTCCAAAATTGACCACATAATAGATCACAAAAGAGGCTTCAACAGATAAAACATATCGAAATTGTCCCATGCATCCTATCAGATCAACATGCACTAAGGCTGATCTTCAACAACAAAATAAATAATAGAAAGCCAACATTCACGTGCAAACTGAACAACACTCTTCTCAATGATATCTTGGTCAAGGAAGGAATAAAGAAAGAAATTAAGGACTTCTTAGAGTTCAATGAAAATGAAGCCACCTCATACCTAAACTTATGGGATACAATGAAAGCATTTCTAAGAGGAAAACTCATAGCTCTGAGTGCCTCCAAAAGGAAAGTAGAGAGAGCATGCATTAGAAGCTTGACAACACACCTAAAAGCTCTAGAACAAAAGGAAGCAAATTCACCCAAGAGGAGTAGACGGCAGGAAATAATCAAACTCAAGGGCAAAATCAACCAAGTAGAAACAAGAAGAACTACTCAGAGATCAACCAATCAAGGAACTGGTTCTTTGAGAAAATCAACAAGATAGACAAACCCTTAGTCAGACTCACTAGAGGGCACAGGGAAAGAATTCTAATTAATAAAATCTGAAATGAAAAGGGAGACATAAGAACAGATCCTGAAGAAATCCAAAAAACCATCAGTTCCTTCTACAAAAGGCTATACTCAACAAAACTGGAGAACCTGGATGAAATGGAGAAGTGTCTAGACAGATACCAGGTACCAAAGTTGAATCAAGATCAGGTTAATGATCTAAACAGCCCAATATCCCCCAAAGAAATAAAAGCAGTCCTTAGTAGTGTCCCAACCAAAAAAAGCCCAGGACGAGATGGGTTTCGTGCAGAGTTCTATCAGACCTTCAAAGAAGATCTACTCCCAGTTCTGCACAAACTATTACACAAAATAGAAACAGAAGGTACTCTACCCAACTCATTCTATGAAGCCACAATTACTCTGATACCTAAACCACAAAAAGACCCCACAAAGATAGAGAACTTCAGACCAATATCACTTATGAATATTGATGCAAAAATCCACAATAAAGTTCTTGCTAACCAAATCCAAGAACACATCAAAACAATCATCCATCCTGACCAAGTAGGTTTCATCCCAGGGACGCAGGGATGGTTCAATATACAGAAATCCATCAACGTAACCCAGTATATAACATACTCAAAGACAAAAACCACTTGATCATCTCGTTAGAAGCTGTGAACACATTTGAAAAAATCCAACACCCATTCATGATAAAAGTCTTGGAAAGATCAGGAATTCAAGGTTCATACCTAGATATGATAAAAAAAATCTACAGCAACCCAGTAGCCAGCATCAAAGTAAATGGTGAAAAGCTTGAAGCAATCCCACTAAAATCAGGGACTAGACAAGGCTGTCCACTCTCTCCCTACCTATTCAACATTGTACATGAAATCCTAGCCAGAGCAATTAGACAACAAAAGGAGATCAAGGGGATACAAATTGGAAAGGAAGAAGTCAAAATATCACTTTTTGCAAATGATATCACAATATGTATACGGGACCTTAAAATTTCCACCAGAGAACTCCTAAGCCTGATAAACAGCTTCAGTGAAGTAGCTGCATATAAAATTAACTCAAACAAGTCAATGGCCTTTCTCTTCACAAAGGACAAATAGGCTGAGGAAGAAATTAGGGAAACAACACCCTTCTCAATAGCCACAAATAATATAAAATACCTAGGCATGACTCTAAGGAAGTGAAAGATCTTTATGAAAAGAACTTCATTCCTCTGAAGAAAGAAAGTAAAGAAGGTCTCAGAAGATGGAAAGGAATCCCGTGATCATGGATCGGCAGGATCAATATAGTAAAAATGGCTATCTTGCCAAAACAATCTACAGATTCAATGCAATCCCCATCAAAATTCCATCTCAATTCTTCAACGAATTAGAAAGAGTTATCATCCGATTCATCTGGAATAACAACAAACCTAGGATAACAAAAACACTCCTCCAGGATAAAAGAACATCTAGTGGAATCACCATGCCCAACCTAAAGCTGTACTACAGAGCAATTGTGATAAAAAACTGCAAGGTACTGGTATAGTGACAGACAAGTAGATCAATGGAACAGAATTGAAGACCCAAAGAAAAACACACACACACATGGTCACTTGATCTTTGACAAGCAATCTAAAACCATCCAGTGGAAAAAAGTCAGCATTTTCAACAAAGGGTACTGGCACAACTGGCTATTATCATGTTGAAGATTGCGAATTGATACATTCCTATCTCCTTGTACTAAGGTCAAATCTAATTGGATAAAAGAACTCTGCATAAAACCAGAGACACTGATACTAATAGAGGAGAAAGTAGGGAAAAGCCTCGAAGATATGGGAACAGGGGAAAAATTCCTAAATAGAACAGCAATGGCTTGTGCTGTAAGATCCAGAATCGATAAATGGGACCTCATAAAATTGCAAAGTTTCTGCAAGGCAAAAGATGCCTTCAATATGACAAAAAGACCACAAACAGATTGCGAAAGGATGTTTACCTATCCCAAATCGGTGAGGGGACTAATATCCAATATATATAAAAAACTCAAGAAGGTAGACTCCATATAATCAAATAACCCCACTAAAAAATGAGGCTCAGAACTGAACAAATAATATGCCCCAGTACAGGGGAACGCCAGGGCCAAAAAGGGGGAGTGTATGCGTATGGGAGAGGGGGTGGGTGGCTATGGGGGACTTTTGGTATAGCATTGGAAATGTAAATGAGCTAAATACCTAATAAAAATGGAAAAGAAAAAAAAAGAAAAAGAAGTATCATAAATTTCTGAAATATATAATCTAAGGTTGCTCTTTAAGTCCTTGAAAAAAAAAAAACAAAAGTTATAGTAAGAAATAATAAAATCAAAGGCAGACATGAATGTGAACTAGAGCACAGAATAAGGCAACTCAAACAAAAATTACATTCTTTTAAAAGCTTAAAATAATAAAATCAAATAAAAAGAGTAAAATACAAAAGTGGGTGGTGAGTGGGAGATGCTAGATATACAAATGACATGAGAAAGAGAGACCAAGAGAGAAGAAAAAAAGATTTTGTAGCTCTCCCAGGAACAGAAGGAAATTTGGAGATGTACTGCTTTCTCTTTGGCCCATACAGGAGACATCCATAATTCTGGTTACATCAAGTTCTCTACCCTCTCTGTATTGTCTGTGTTTGATGCACCAGTCTGTCCATGTGTCAATTTGTGTCTGTTTTTGTTTTGTTGTCTGAACAACTGTTGTTCTGTCTCATGTTGAGTAAAAATAGTTAAAACTTAAAAAAAAAAAAAAAAAAAAAAAAAAAAAAAAAAAAAAAGATTTCCTACCTGAGGAATACCGAATGGCAGAGAAGCACCTGAAAAAATGTTCAACATCCTTAATCATCAGGGAAATGCAAATCAAAACAACCCTGAGATTCCACCTTCACACCAGTCAGAATGGCTAAGATGAAAAATTCAGGTGACAGCAGATGCTGGTGAGGATGTGGAGAAAGAGGAACACTCCTACATTGTTGGTGGGATTGCAGGTTTGTACTACCACTCCTGAAATCAGTCTGGCGGTTCCTCTGAAAATTGGACATAGTACTACAAGAGGATTCCGCAATATCTCTTCTGAGCATATATCCAGAAGATGCCCCAACTGGTAAGAAGGACACATGCTACACTATGTTCATAGCAGCCTTATTTATAACAGCCAGAAGCTGGAAAGAACCCAGATGCCCCTCAACAGAGGAATGGATACAAAAAATTTGGAACACTTACACAATGGAGTACTACAAAGCTATTAAAGAGAATGAATTTATGAAATTCCAAACCAAATGGATGGACCTGGAGGGCATCATCCTGAGTGAGGTAACCCAATCACAAAGTAACTCTCACAATATGTACTAACTGATAAGTGGATATTAGCCCAGAAACTTAGGATACTCAAGATATAAGATACTATTTGCTGAACACATTAAACTCAAGAGAACGAAGACCAAAGTGTGGACACTTTGCCCCTTCTTAGAATAGGAAACAAAACACCCATTGAAGGAGTTACAGAGACAAAATTTGGAAGTGTGACGAAAGGATGGACCATCTAGTGATTGCCATATCCAGAGATCCATCCCATGATCAGCTTCCATATGCTGACACCATTGCATACACTAGCAAGATTGTGCTGAAAGGAAATGGATATAGCTGTCTCTTGTGAGACTACGCCAGGGACTAGCAAACACAGAAGTGGATGCTCACAGTCATATATTGAACGGACCACAGGGCCCCCAATGGAGGAACTAGAGAAAACACCCAAGGAACTAAAGGGAACTGCATCCCTATAGGTGGAACAACAATATGAACTAAGCAGTACACCGGAGCTCTTGTCTCTTGCTGCATATGTATTAAAAAGTGACCTAGTCGGCCATCACTGCAAAGAGAGGCCCATTGGACTTGAAAACTTTATATGCCCCAGTACAGGGGAACGCCAGGGCCAAAAAGGGGGTGTGGGTGGGTAAGGGAGTGAGGGGGGGCTTCCTATGGGGGACTTTTGGTATAGCATTTGAAATGTAAATGAGCTGAATACCTAATAAAAATGGAAAAAAAAAAAGAACTGACCATAAATTTCACCAAAGGAGCAGTTTGTAATTTTAAGAAATAAAAACAAGTGGTTGTACCATTAAACAAAGAAAAAAAATTATAATAGCAGAATGCTGGAAATAACCCAGATGCCCTTCAATGAAAAATATATACAGAAAATGTGGTACATTTACCCAGTGAAAGACTACTCAAGAGGCAGGCAGATTTCTGAGTTCAAGGGCAGCCTGGTCAACAGAGTGATTTCCACGACAGCCAGGGCCATATAGGGAGATCCTATCCCGAAAAAACAAAAACAAAAAACAAAACAAACAAACAAACAAAAACAAACAAAAAAGACCACTCAGCTATTCAAAATGAGGATATCAATTTTTTGTTTTGTTTTTGTTTTTCTTTCCAGGAAAATGCATGGAAATAGAAAATATCATCCTGAGTGAAGTAACCCAGACACCAAACGAGATATGTATGAATATATGGTATGTACTCACTGATAAGTGGATATTACCCAAAAAGTTCAGAATATCCATGAAGAATTCACAGACCATATGAAGTTTAAGAAGAGGGAAAGCACAAATGTGGATGCTTCAATCTCCATTCTCACTTAGAACATGAAACAATATAATCATTGGTGGCAGAGGTATGGAGGGACATGTGTGAAACAGGGAAGGTGGAGGGAAGAAAAGGAGGCAATATCTGGTATGAGGGAGACAGGAAAGAAGCCCTGAGGGCCAAGAGAATGAATAGAAATATCTAGTAGTGTGACGTGGGGAATGGAAAGAACCACTACTAAATCCCAGACAGCATGGTTGTGGGAGGCTCTCAGGACCAAATGAGGATGACATTAGACGAAATGCCCAACAGCAGTGTGATAGATAGCATAGGTATTCTATTTTATTGTTTCATGTGTGGTAAATTATGATTATGAGGGCATATCTCTGATGTAGGTCCAATTTGATTATAGTGATTTTTTTTAATGCAGTATGAAAGTTTTTTCTACTAAGTTTGCAAACCTGGAAACCACTTTTGGAAGGAGAGAAACAGCTTCTGAAAGTTGTCCCATGACCTGCACGTTCATGATGTGACATATGCAACCACAGAAATGAAAGTATATACAGAGAAACACAATGTAGTTACATTTAAAAAAGAAATTCTGTAGTCTGGTAGAACTCATTGTTAAATCCATCTAGTCCTGGACTTTTATGGTACTTTCCCTGCCATGATACCATTACCACATTTCAAGAACAAGAGTTCTTATATTGGTTTTCTTTTATTCCCTTCATTTAAATATGTAGGTAATATATTCCTATAATTTTTTTCAGTTACTTCAAGATATTATACTTTTTGTATTATTATTTCAGAATATTATCTTATGTTTCATTGAATTTCTTTGGTATATGTTGGACTATGTATGGTTTTTTTGACTTCTGTACTGTACTGTCCTTAGCAATAAACTGCCATCTAGTAGTATCATTTCTACCCCTGAGAATAGAACTACCAACCACCATGTCTTCCATAGAACACATTTAAATGTTCTACAAAGTTTGTGACATGTTCACTCCTCTAAGTTATAGATTATTTTACTCAAACTTCCTGCATAAGATTACTCCAGTGACTCAGAATTACAATTCCTATGATTTTTGAATCTGCACTGTAGCTCAATCTGTAAAGAAGAAGAAAAAAAAAACACATCTCAAGATGGACTCAGGTTGAGCATCCAGAGAAATGTAAATGATGTAATGGATTTTTCTCTTCTTTAAGAGAGAATCTATGTGATGAAAATATCTTTGTAACTGATTCAAACAGTAAGAGATTGCATTTCTGGCTCAGACTACATATTTATGTGTGTGTGTGTGTATAAGTATATATAATGAATTTTCTTATGCTTGAGGTGTGCAGTTTCCTTCTAACTTGTATTATCCATGTGATTTTTCTTAAAGGTGAAATTCTGGTATTTATATTCATTGTTCATAATAAAGAGTGGAATTTTTTAAATATATTTGCATTTCTGAGCACATGCTGAATTTACACTGTTGCTTTTCTTAGATTTGCCATTTGTGTTATTTTGACTTTGTTTTTTACCTGTCTGACTTCTAGAGATGAATATTAATTATCTATATTGTTTCCCAAGTTTTTCTGACTCTAAGCCTAATATAGATATAATATTTCTATATTGTATGTAGAAAGGAAATAAAAATTACCAACTATCCCTGTATTCTCCGTTTAGAATGAATTCTAAAATTCTCGAAGTATTAATTGTCATTTCATTGGTGAGATGAAATATTTGAATTTAGATTCTACTTTCTGAAATAAAAAATCTACCTATCTCTTTTATTCATTTTTATTTTGCTGTTTCTTTTCCAGAAGTATCTGCTGTGGCCAATTTCTGAATATTTAAAGTTTTGCAACACTGGCTGAATTGGCTCTGGACATTCCTCACCATCAAATTTGGATTCAGTTTTTCTTCTTGGCCCAGTTGTTTATTTTCCATTCATCTTTCAAATTCCTTTGTTCTTTCATGTGAATTCACAGCTGGTCACTTGATATTAAGTAACTAATTTGGTTCCTTTTTTGCCAAAAAAATAAATCAGTCGCTATTTATAACAAATTTTAGATTAATAAAGTCAGTGGCCTTTATAAAAATTATGAACTGAATTGTAGTGGGTTTGACCTAATGCTGCTTTTATTATAATTTTCTGCATGTACTACACTGAGGGATTCTGCTCTGAGTTGGTTTTGATTGGTAAATGAAGATTCAACCAGGTAATGGCTGGCCAGGGCAGACAGAGGTAGGACTTTTAAGGTTCCAGTGCTTAAAACAGAGAGGAAGTAGTACAAAGGAGATCCATCAGGCTGGGAGAAGAAGAGGTGAAATGCCATACCTGAGAATAGTGGAGGGCAGGAGTCATAGCCAGCATTTGAAGGTGCTGGAGAGGGCGCACAGACGTCTGACTACCACTAGCTACCCACAACACCCGCCAAGCGATCTTAAGACCTCTGGTGAGTGGAAATAAGCATCTTCTCCAATCCAATCTCGCCGGACTTGACACGGCGTTAGTCAGGGAAGCAAAAACCCGGTCTGAGTAGGGGCACAAGCCCCTTTTGGTCCGAGCAGCACCAGGGTAGCTAGGGCACACAGTCGGCTAACTATAGCCAGATACACACAACACCAGCCAGGCCATCTTAAGAATTCTGAGGATTGGGATCTGCCTGGCACGGGAGCCCTTTGCACGAGTATTGGCAACAGACATCTTAGTTCTGGGACCCTGCCAAGTGTATCCTGCACAACTCCAGAGAATACCAGATGGCAAAAGCAAACTTAAGAATCCTACTAATAGAAATCAGCACCACACACCATCATCAGAACGCAGCACTCCCATGCCACCTAGTCCTGGGCACCCCGACACAACCGAGAAGCTAGACCCAGATTTAAAAGCATATCTCATGATGATGTTAGAGGACATCAAGAAGAACTTTAATAACTCACTTATAGAAATACAGGAGAACACTGCTAAAGAGTTACAAGTCCTTATAGAAAAACAGGAAAACACATGCAAACAGGTGATGGAAATGAAAAAAACCATACTAGACATAAAAAAGGGAAGTCGACAAAATAAAGAAAACCCAAAGTGAGGCAACTCTGGAGATAGAAAACCTAGGAAAGATATCTGGAACCATAGATGCAAGCATCAGCAACAGAATACAAGAGATGGAAGAGAGAATGTAAGGTGTAGAAGATTCCATAGAGAACATCAGCACAACAATCAAAGAAAATGCAAAATGCAAAAAGATCCTAACTCAAAACATCCAGGAAAATCCAGAACACAATGAGAAGACCAAACCTACAGATAATAGGAGTGGATGAGAATGAAGATTTTCAACTCAAAGGACCAGCAAACATCTTCAACAAAATTATTGAAGAAAACTTCCCAAATCTAAAGAAAGAGATGCCCATGAACATACAAGAAGCCTACAGAACTCCAAATAGACTGGACCAGAAAAGAAATTCTTCATGACACATAATAATCAGAACAACAAATGCACTAAATAAAGAGAGAATATTAAAAGCAGTAAGAAAGAAAGGTCAAGTAAGAAATAAAGGTATTCGTATCAGAATTACACCAGGTTTTTCACCAGAGAGTATGAAACTCAGAATAGCCTAGACAGATGTTATACAGAAACTAAGACAACACAAATTCCAGCCCAGGCTACTATACCCGGCCAAACTCTCAATTACCATAGATGGAGAAACCAAAGTATTCCACGACAAAACCAAATTCACAAATTATCTTTCCACAAATCCAGCATTTCAAAGGATAATAACAGAAAAGAAGCAATACAAGGACGGAAATCATGCCCTAGAACAAGCAAGAAAGTAATCCCTCAACAAACCAAAAAGAGGACAGCTACAAGAACAGAATGCCAACCCTAACAACAAAAATAAAAGAAACCAACAATTACTTTTCCTTAATATCTCTTAATATCAATGGTCTCAACTCTCCAGTAACAAGACATAGACTAACAGACTGGCTACACAAACAGGACCTAGCATTCTGCTGCCTACAGGAAACCCATCTCAGGGAAAAAGACAGACACTACCTCAGAGTGAAAGTCTGGAAAACAATTTTCCAAGCAAATGATCTGAATAAACAAGCTGGAGTAGCCATTCTAATATCGGATAAAATCGATTTCCAACCCAAAGTTATCAAAAAAGAAAAGGAGGGACACTTCATAGTCATCAAAGGTAAAATCCTCCAAGAGGAACTCTCAATTCTGAATATCTATGCTCCAAATGCAAGGGCAGCCACATTCATTAAAGACACTTTAGTAAAGCTCAAACCACACATTGCACCTCACACAATAATAGTGGGAGACTTCAACACACCACTTTCATCAATGGACAGATCTGGGAAACAGAAACTAAGCAGGGACACAGTGAAACTTACAGAAGTGATGAAACAAATGGACTTAACAGATTATCTACAGAACATTTTATCCTAAAACAAAAGGATATACCTTCTTCTCAGCACCTTGCAGGACCTTCTCCAAAATTGACCATATAATTGTCACAAAACAGGCCTCAACAGATACAAAAATATTGATGGTATTCCATATATCCTCTCAGACTACCATGGCCTAAGGCTGATCATTCACTTGGAAACTGAACAACACTTTTCTCAATGATTCCTTGGTCAAGGAAGGAATAAAGAAAGAAATGAAAGACTTTTTAGAGTTTAATGAAAATGAATCCACAACATACCCAAACCTATGGGACACAATGAACGCACTTCTAAGAGGGAAACTCATAGCGCAGAGTGCCTCCAAGAAGAAACGGGAGAGAGCACATACTAGCAGCTTGACAAAACATATAAAAGCTCTATAAAAAAAGGAAGCAAATTATCCCAAGAGGAGTAGAGAGCAGGATTAATCAAACTCAGGGGTGAAATCAACCAAGTGGAAACAAGAAGAACTATTCAAAGAATTAAAAAAAACGAGGAGTTGGTTCTTTGAGAAAATCAACAAGATAGATAAAAACTTAGCTAGACTCACTAGAGGGCACAGAGACAATATCTTAATTAACATAATCAGAAATTAAAAGGGAGACTTAGCAACAGATCCTGAAGAAATCCAAAACACCATCAGATCCTTCTACAAAAGGCTATACTCAACAAAAATGGAAAACCTGAATGAAATGGACAAATTTCTAGACAGACACCATGTACCAAAGATAAATCAGGATCAAGTTAATGATCTAAACATTCCCATATCCCCTAAGGAAATTGAAGCAGTCATTAATAGTCTCCCAACCAAAAAAAGCCCAGGATCAAATGGGTTTAGTGCAGAGTTCTACCAGACCTTCAAAGAAGATCTAATCCCAGTTCTATACAAACTATTCCACAAAATAGTAGTAGAGGGAACTCTACCCAACTCATTCTCTGAAGCCACAATTACTCTGATACCTAAACAACAGAAAGATCCAACAAGTTAGAGAAATTCAGACCAATTTCCCTTATGAATATCGATGCAAAAATCCTCAATAAAATTCTTGCTAACCGAACCCAAGAACACATTAAAGCAATCATCCATCCTGACCAAGTAGGTTTCATCCCAGGGATGCAGGGATGGTTTAATATACGAAAATCCATCAATATAATCCATTATGTAAACAAATTCAAAGACAAAAACCACATGATCATCTCATTAGATGCGGAAAAAGCATTCGACAAGATCCAACACCCATTCATGATAAAAGTCTTAAAAAGATCAGGAATTCAAGGCCCATACCTAAACATGATAAAAGCAATCTACAGCAAACCAGTAGTCAACATCAAAGTAAATGGTGAGAAGCTGGAACAATCCCACTAAAATCAGGGACTAGACAACGCTGCCCAGTTTCTCCCTACCTCTTCAACATAGTACTTAAAGTCCTAGCCAGAGCAATTCGACAACAAAAGGAGATCAAGTGGATACAAATTGAAAAAGATGAAGTCAAAATATCACTTTTTGCAGATGATATGATAGTATATATAAGTGACCCTAAAAATTCCACCAGAGAACTCCTAAGCCTGATAAACAGCTTCAGTGAAGTAACTGGACATAAAATTAACTTAAAAAAGTCAATGGCCTTTCTCTACACAAAGGACAAACAGGCTGAGAAAGAAATTAGGGAAACAACACCCTTCTCAATAGCCACAAGTAATATAAAATACCTAGGCGTGACTCTAACTAAAGAAATGAAAATTCTGTATGACATGAACTTCATGTCTCTGAAGAAAGAAATTAAAGAAGATCTCAGAAGATGGAAAGATCTCCCATGCTCATGGATTGGCAGGATCGACATTGTAAAAATGGCTATCTTGCCAAAAACAATCTACAGATTCAATGCAATCCCCATCAAAATTCCAACTCAATTCTTCAACAAATTAGAAGGAGCAATTTGCAAATTCATCTGGAATAACAAAAAACCTAGGATAGCAAAAACTCTTCTCAAGGATAAAAGAACCTCTGGTGGAATCACCATGCCTGACCTAAAGTTTTGCTACAAAGAAATTGTGATAAAAATGCATGGCACTGGTATAGAGACAGACAAGTAGACAAATGGAATAGAATTGAAGACCCAAAAATGAACCCACACACCTATGGTCCCTTGATCTTCGACAAGGGAGCTAAACCCATCCAGTGGAAGAAAGACAGCATTTTCAACAATTGGTGCTGGCACAACTGGTTGTTATCATGTAGAAGAATGTGAATCGATCCATACTTATCTCCTTGTACTATGGTCAAATCTAAGTGGATCAAGGAACTTCACATAAAACCAGAGACACTGAAACTTATAGAGGAGAAAGTGGGGGAAAGCCTTGAAGATATGGGCACAGGGGAAAAATTCCTGAATAGAACAGCAATGACTTGTGCTTTAAGATCTAGGATTGACAAATGGGACCTCATGAAACTGCAAAGATTATGCAAGGCAAAAAACACCTTCAATAAGACAAAAAGACCACCAACAGATTGGGAAAGGATCTTTACCTATCCTAAATCAGATAGGGGACTAATATCAAATATATAAAAAGAACTCAAGAGGGTGGACTCCAGAAAGTCAAATAGCCCCATAAAAGATGGTGCTCAGAGCTGAAAAAAGAATTCTCACCTGAGGAATACTGAAAGGCTGAGAAACACGTGAAAAAATGTTCAACATCCTTAATCATCAGGGAAATGCAAATCAAAACAACCCTGAGATTCCATGTCACACCAGTCAGAATGGCTAAGATGAAAAATTCAGGTGACAGCAGATGATGGCGAGGATGTGGAGAAAGAGGAACACTCCTCCGTTGTTGGTGGGATTGCAAGCTGGTACAACCACTCTTGAAATCAGTCTGGCGGTTCATCCGAAAATTGGACATAGTACTACTGGAAGATCTTGCAATACCTCTTCTGGGCATATATCCAAAGATGTCCCAACCGGTAAGAAGGACACATGCTCCACTATGTTCATAGCAGCCTTATTTATAATAGACAGAAGCTGGAAATAACCCAGATGTCCCTCAACAGAGGAATGGATACAAAATATTTGGTACATTTACACAATGGAGTACTACTCAGCTATTAAAAAGAATGAATTCACAAAAATCCTAGGCAAATTGTTGGATCTGGAGGGCATCATCCTGAGTGAGGTAACCCAATCACAAAAGAACTCAAATGAAATGTACTCACTGATAAGTGGATATTAACCCAGAAACTTAGTATAGCGAGATATAAAGTACAATACATAAAACATATGAAACTGAAGAAGAACAAAAACCAAAGTGTGGACACTTTGCTCATTCTTATAATTGGAAACAATCACCCGTGTAAGGAGTTACATAGACAAAGTTTGGAGCTGAGACAAAAGGATGGTCCATCTAGAGACTGCCATATCCAGGGATCCATCACATAATTAGCCTCCAAGCGATGACACCAGTGCATACACTAGCAAGCCTTTGATGCAAGGATGGTGATATAGCTGTCCCTTGTGAGACTAGGCCGTGGCCTAGGAAACACAGAAGTGGATGCTCACAGTCAACTATTGGATGGATCACAGGGCCCCCAATGGAGGAGCTAGAGAAAGTATCCAAGGAGCTAAAGAGATCTGCAACCCTATCAGAGGAACAACATTATGAACTAACCAGTACCCCAGAGCTCTTGAATCTAGCTGCATATGTATCAAAAGATGACCTAGTAGGCCATCACTGGAAAGAGAGGCCCATTGGTCAGGCAAACGTTATATGCCCCAGCACAGGGGAATGCCAGGGCCAAAAAATGGGAATGGGTGCGTAGGGGAGTCGGGGGGGGGCTTTTGGGATAGCATTGGAAATGCAATTGAAGAAAATACGTAATAAAAAAATTAAATTGATAAATACTCAAAATAATTCAGCAAAAATCAGGAACAAGAAAAGGCTGTTCAGTCTCTGCAAATATATTTAATAGAGTACTGGACATTCTAGTTAGAGGAATAAGACAACTGAAGAGGATCAAAAAGATACAAATTAGAAAGGAAGAAATCAAAGTATCATTATTTATAAGATAGTATAGATAAACAATTCCAACAATGCTACCAGATGATAAACACCTCGAGCACAGATGATAAACACCTGGAGCAACATGTCTAGATTCAAGATTAATTAATTAATTAATTAATTAATTAATTAATTATAAATAAATAAATAAATAAATAAATAAATAAATAAATAAATAAAATGAAGAATGTGCTGGAAGAGTGTGACCCAGTTTGGCAGTTCTCTGGTTCCAGGGCAACAAAAGTAACACAAAGAAGTTAGTAGGTAATAACCAGGATTGTCAGTGGGAGGTTGATTAACCACATAGAGGCTAGAAAGTGGCCCAACTGTTACACTGTTTAAAGCATAACAAAATATAAAAATTCTGTGAGTTATTTTCATAAGGGAGTGCAAATCATTGGGGCAGTAAACAGAAAAATGCCATTTATGATTTATACATAACAATATTGTTACACTGAATAAAATAAAAAATAAGTTCCAGAGAACTAATGAATTTTGTACTTGTTATACTTAATATTATCATATACATACACAGTGAGTTAATTGTCAATATTCTTTAAAGTCATTATAAAATACCATAACTGTATCAAGTAATAGATGATATTTCAATAGTTTTGATCAGTTCATTATTATTTATGCATAAAAAACATGTATAAGACATATTTGTGACATACACCTTAATAAAAGAAAGGTAATACAAATTTTACAAATATTACAGAACTCTGCCTATGTATTCTGCATGCTCTCAAATGAATATTAATAAAAAAAAACAACCAAGAATCACTGCCATTGAAAAGTTAATAAACTTGTAGTACAATTTACCCTATTGATCCATGAAACTCATTGTACTATAGAAGACATATTTCATAAAGTAGAAAATAGGTGAATTAGAGTGTTTTAATTACTTTTCTGTTGTCACAATAAGACACTGTGGCAAAAACAGCTTACAAATAGAGTTTATTAGGGGTTTATTCTTGGTTTCAGCGGCTTGGAATCCATGGTCATCATAATGGAAAGCATAGCAGCAAATAGACCCACATGGCATTGGGATAACAATTTGAAGGCAGACAGAGTAATCTAACCAGAAATGGTTAAAGCTTTTACATCTCAAATCCCATCCACAGTTACACAACTTCTTCAACAAGGTTATATCAACTAATTATTCCTAAAAATTTACACTAACATAGGATCAAGTACTCAAATATTTGAGCCAAATGAGATCATTCCCATCCAAAGAAGCCCCCAAAGCATACTTATTTTGTTTTTCAGACCATCTGTTAATGTGTTTCTTTATTGTCTGTTGTGGTGTTTACTTTTAATTGTCATCTTGACACACACTAGAATCACTAGATAAAGAAATCAAAATTGTGTGGATAAGACTGACATATGGGCCAGGCATGGTGGTGCACACATTTAATCCCATAACTTGGAAGGCAGAGGCAGGCAGATTTCTGAGTTCGAGGCCAGCCTGGTCTACAAAATGAAGTCCAGGACAGCCAGGGCTATACAGAGAAACCCTGGCTTGAAAAACAAAAACAAAAACAAAAACAAAAACAAAAACAAAAACAAAAACAAAAACAAAAACAAAAACAAAAACAAAAACAAAAACAAAAACAAAAACGACTGACATACGTTTGTTTTAATTATTAGTTGATGTAGGAACATTCACCCTGATTATAGTTGACACAATTTTTTATTTTTTATTTGGGCTGTGGACACTTCTGTGAATGAAAAAAGTAGCTAAGTGACAAGAACATACAAGGATATACTCATTTCTCAATCCTTCTGAATGCAGACATGTGACCATCTGCCTAGGCAACTTTCATTAGATGAAAAGTGGCAAATTGTAAATTCTAATTACAAGCCAAATTAAGCCTTTCTCCCTAAGATGGTTTCTTTAGAGCATTTTATTGTAGTAATAGAAATAAGACTGGAAGATTCATAAAGTAACAAGACAAATTTATAAGTTCTCATCGTGTACTTTTCAAGTTCTGTGGCATTTTTTTACACACAATAATTTCTACACACCCTTTGATTAACATGGATGTTTGCTGAAATTATAAACAAAAAGTCTAGACCAACTTCAGGCACCCCAGGTAACATTCCACTCTAGGCTCTAGGCTCACCAACTCCCCTTCAAGTATTTTGAACAACTATAAAGTGCAACCCATGACCTGACTCCATATTCCTTCTCACAACTTGAGCTGAAGATCTCTGCTTTTTTTTTCTTTTTTTTTTTTATTTTGGAGGCCCCACCTATGGAACCCAGAGGTAATGTTGACACCCAAAACCTCAGAAGACAGAGGAGTCACAAAACTCTCAGCAAAGACACCCTCCTGGACCTGAAGACTTCCTGGTCACTAGAACCCCAAGGCATTAAGACCAGAAAACCTGGAGGAAACAGAGACCAAGGGAATAAAAACATCAACAAATCAAAACAAAAATCCATGTATCTGACAATTACATATGTAGAAATCAATACATAAACCTATAATAATCTCAAAATTCAAGTAGCTAGAGAACAATCTAAGAACACACTCTACAACAATTTGGGAAACCTGACAGCACTTAGCCACAGATGCCTTACTGTAGAACACTCTGGCTGTTCCATCATAAATGAAGCACAAGAAAATGATCTTAAATCCAATTTTATGGAGATGGTAGATGTCTTTACAGAAGAACTACATAAGTCCCCTAAAGAAATAGAGGCATGCACAATGAAACAGGTGAAGTAATTGAATAAACTATTTAAGACCTGAAAGTGGAAATAGAAACAATAAGGAATGAAAAAATTCGCTAGGAGATAGAAAATGTAATGAGTGACTTTCTGAAGATTGTCCAACATTTTGGACAGATGTGATGGATCTCTGAATTGCAAGGCCTTCATACATTTCATTTGAGGAATCGATCTTACCTCTAAGTATTCTAGAGTATAATTTTCCCTGGCATATAGCCCATCCTATTGGATGCAGATCAACACACATATACTCTCTTGTAGTAATGCTAAGTAAATTAATGATTTCTTAAGACTTTATATAATTTTATAGAATTACCAAATGTACATAAGTAATTTTGAGCTCTTTATTGAAAAGCTGCAGTTGAAGTACTGTAAGACTTCTTGTGTCAAAGACTAATTGCATTAGGATAAAATGCAGGCTTAAAACAAATTTATAATCAGAGAAACTAATCCTTCTATGATAGATGTGAATGCATTATCTGATAAGTATTTTCACAAACTGAGAATGAACAATTTCTAGGACGTTCAAAGACAAAAGATAAAATATTGACTAGATTTATCTGTATAAAACTTCAAAATGAATGAGACACTAGGCATATGATTGACACCCTTGACATAAAATTTAGTTAAAACTTATATGAACTTGTGGAGTTACTAGCAGCTAATGAATATACAATTAATAACCAATCACAATGGACTTGCAAGTAAACATTCTTCCTGACATTCCTTATTTGATTTATTGACTTGTAGTATTGTTGTGAACTGGATAGTACCTTTTATAAAATAGAAGCCTGGAATACCATATGATCATGTATTCTGAGAAAGTGTGAGAATTGAATACAATAGAAAATAGGTACCCCTTTTTTCTCTCTCCTAGAAATGAAGTCTAAAGCCTTCTTTTGAAGCGAGTACTTTTTCTTGTGAATGTGAATTTCTCTGGCTACACAAGGTTAAAGAACTTTTAGCACTGAGCAGGGAAGGGATTGTGTTCTAAATCAATACTCCACTATTAAACCACAGGTATTAATCATCAAAAGTGGGCAAATTTAACCACAAAATAAGCCAGAAAGTTTTAAGCTTCCAGAAGCCATCAGCTCTCAACCATCAGGGCAATTAGAAGGAAATTTAAAAAGGAAAGAGGAATTAAAGATTTTCTGGAATTCAATGAATTGCACAAAATTCCAAGTAAATGGGGTACAATGAAAACAGACCTAAGATGAAGTTTCATAGTTATGAATGTCTTCATAAGAAATTGTCGCGATCTCATACTCACCAATTAACAGCATGTCAGAAAGCTCTGGTTCAAATAGAAGCACAGCCACCAAAGATAAATAGACAGCAGGAAATTATCAAAATCAAAACTAAAATCAATAAAAAAATCAAAGAGAACAAGACAAAGAAACAGGCAACAAATATTTGGTTCTTTGAGGAAATCATCAGGATGGACAAAACTTTTTTCAAAACCAACTAAAAGAAAGAGAGCGAAAGCATACAAATTAACAAAATTAGAAATGAAGAGGAAGACATAACAACAGACACCGATATCATTGGGTTTCACTTCAAACCCTGTACTCCAGAAACATGGAAAACCAAAATATAAAAAATAAAAAGGACAATTTTCTCAATAGATACAATTTGGTAAAGCTGAATCAAGATCAACTTGAATAGTTCTATAGCCAAAGGAAATATAACCTATCATTTAATATCTCCCAAACAAAACCAGATAAGGTCAGATGGTTTTAGAGCAGGATTATACCATACTTTCAAAAAAGGGCTAATACTGATACACAAATTATTTCACTAGATAAAAACAGAATGAAAATTGACAAAATTTACTTTATGGGAATACAGTCAATGTGAGACTTAAGTCACACAAAGACTCAAAAAAGAAAGAGAATTTCGGACCAATTGCCCTTATAGACATCGATTTAAAAATACTCAATAAAATACGTGTAAACAGAATTCAAAGATATATGAAAAATATCAACCCTATGATGAAGTAGAGTTCATTTTACATATGCAGGGATGGATCAACATACCAAACTCTTTCACTGTAATCTACCATGTAAGCAAACTAAAAGGAAAAAATACCACAAGTTTATCATAGTCAATGTTGAAGAAGACTCCAACAAAATCCAACACTCTTTGATGATAAATTCTTAAAGAGATGAGGGATACATGTCACATGCTTGAACATAATAAAGCCAATACATTGAAAGCTGACACCCAATATCAAATTAAATGGAGAGAAAAAAATATTCCCTAAAAAGCAATAATATGATAAAAGTATATATTCTCTGTATCTATTCTGTATAGCACCTGAAGTTTTAGCAACAACAATAAGGAAAGGAAGAAGATTAAGCTATACAAATTGAAAAGAAAAAAGTCAAACTATTGCTATTCAGATACAGTAGTATACATAAGTGACATGATGCAAAATTAACAGAAAATAAACAGTATACTTCCTATAAACAATCTCTCTTCCTATTGATGCCAGATAAGGCCATCCTCTGCTACATGTGCACCTGGAGCCATGGGTCGCTCCATGTGTTTTATTTGGTTGGAGCTTCAGTTCCTGAGAGCTCTGAGGAGTCTGGTTGGTTGATATTGTTGTTTTTCCTATGATATTACAAACCTCTTCAGCTCCTTCAGTCCTTCCCCTAACTTCTTTTTGGGGTCCCAAAGCTCATTCTGATGGTGGACTGCAAGCATCCACATCTGTATCAGTAAGGATTTGGCAAAGCCTCTCAGGAAACATTTATATCAGGCTCCTCTCAGCATGCATTTGTTGGCATCAGCAATAGTGCCTGGGCTTGGTGGCTGCATATGGGATATATCCCCATTTGGGGCAGGCTCTGAATGGCTTTTCCTTCAGACTATGCTCTACTCTTTGTCCCTGTATTTCCTTTCAACATGAACAATTCTGGGTCAAAATTTTTGAAAATGGTAGGGGACCCATCTTTCAACCAGACGCAATTCCTAACCTCTAGATATGGTTTCTACAGGTACTCTCTCCCCTTTGTTGGGGATTTCACCTAATGTCATCCCCGTAGGGTCCTGTGATCCTCTTGTTTCCTGGAATATAGAACTTTCTGTTGGCTTCCCCCAGTTCCCTACCCGCGGTTTCAAGCTGTACTACAGAGAAGAAGCGATAAAGACTGCATGGTATTGGCATAAATACAGATAGGTTGATCAATAAATTGATGTGAAGACACAAAAGTGAATCCGTACCTATGAACACTTGATTTTAACAAGACGCCAAAACTCTACAGTGGAATAGATGAAACATTTTCAACAAATGATGCTGGTAGTAATGGATATCTGCTTGTAGAATACTACAAGTAGATCCATGTCTATTACCCTGCACAAAAGTCAAGTCCAAATGGATCAACGATCTGATCAAGAAACCCTGATAAACTAAATCTGATAAAAGAGGAAGTGGAGAATAACCTTGAAATCTTTGGCACAGAAGATGACTTCCTAAACAGAACTCTAGTAGTTCAGCCACTAAGATCAACAATTGATAAATGAAACCTCATTAAACTGAAAATATTTTGTAAGGCATGGGGCACTGCCAATAGAACAATATGTCAGCTTACAGAATGGCTTAACCAACCCTATATCTGACAGAATGTTGATATCCAAAATATATAAAGAACTCAACAAATTAAACATCAACAAAGCAAATAATACATTAAAAATGGGGAACAGTGCTAATCAAAGAATTCTTGATAGAGGAATCTAATGGCTGAGAAGCACTTAAAGAAATGTTCATTATCCTTAATCATATAGTAAATGCAAAATGATATGACTCTGAGATTTTATCTTACAAACATCAGAATGGCTAATATGTAAGACTTAAATGACATCACTTTCTGCCTCAGGGACAAAGACAGACAACACATCAGAGTAAAAGGCTAGAAAACAATTTTCCAAGCAAATGGTCTGAAGAAAAAACCTTGAGTAGCTATTCTAATATCAAACAAAATCAACGTCCAAAACAAAGTTATCAAAAAAGTCAAGGAAGGACAGCACATTATGTTGAGGTTGTGGAAGTAATGGAAGACTCCTTCATTGCTGGTACAAATGTAAACTTGTACAACAACTTTGGAAATAAATTTGGTGTCGTCTCAGAAAATTGGGAGTAATTGTATCAAAAAAACAAAAAACAAAAAAACAAACAAACAAAAAAAAAAACCAGCTATAACACTCCTAGGTATATACCAAAAGGAAACTCCATCCTACCACCATAAGAGTACTTACTCAATTATGTTCATAGAGACATTATTCATAATAGCCAGAAACTGGAAACAACCTAGATATCCCTCAATCAAAAAAAGAATAAAGAAAATGTGGTACACTTACACAGAGGAATACTTCACAGCTATTAAAAACAAAGACAATTTGAAATTTGTACAAAAAAATAGATGGCACAAAAAATTATCACCATGAGTGAGGTAACCTAGACCCACATAGGCAAACATTGTACATATTCACATATAAGTTGGTACTGATTATAAAGGATAACCATGTTGTAATCCAAAGATGCCAAAAATGATATCTCACTAAGATTGGAATATAGTCTAGGCATTTTCATTGGACATGGGACTAGCACTGGACAAGAGTTGGTGTTTGGATGCAAACCAGAAGGATCATGAGGGGAAAGAATTGAGGGAGGGAGTACTTGAAGAGAAAACTGGATTGGGGGAATTCATCTCTGGAATGAGCTAGAAACCTACAAAATTGAAATTCTTCAGAATCTAAGACAGTGAATTGAGGGTAACAGTAATTAACCCTCCTTGCAATGGGTAATATGAAGCCTGAAATGTCCATCTCCTGTAGCCAGGCAAGATTTTCAAAGGAGGGAATGGGACACCAGTCCTACTATAAAAACTTCATCGTCCAATTTCTCCTGCCTACAAGATGTGCAGGGGTCAAGTTAGAACAAATATTGAGGGAATGGCCAACCAATGACTGGATCAGCTTGAGACATATGATAAGAAATAGAGCACATCCTTGATATTGTTAACAATGTTCTGCTATACTGGCAAATAGGAGTCTAGCATAAATGTCATGAGAAAGACTTCAACTAGCAATTGATGGAGGCATATGCAAGAACCACAGCCAAAGTTTCATTTGACTTTAGGGAATCTGTGAAAAAGGAAGAAGGTTTACTGGAGTCAAGGAGGTCAAGGAAACCACAAGAAAATTCACAGAATCAACTTACCTGAGTTCATGGGGCCACACAGACACTGAGACAAGGTAGCATTCATGAGAATGACCTTGGCCCTTGGCACATACTTAAAATTTATGTAGCCTGGGATTCATGTGGAACCATTAACAATGTGAGAACAGTCTCTCCCTGTCTCTGTTGCCTGCCTTTGAGACATTTTCAACTGATTGAGCTGCCTCTTCTAGCTTTAATAGGAGAGGATTTTCCTAGTCTGTAATTTGATATGACAAGGCAGTTTTATATCCATGGGAGATCTCTCCTTTTCTGAAGAGAAAGAGAGGAGGAATGCATTGGGGAAGGTGAGCTCCTGGGAAAAACTTCAAGAAGAGGAAGGAGGGGAAGCTATATTTGAGATGTATTTTCTGATTACAGTTTCCCCTAACAGTTACTCCTTCAGGTTCCTTCCCTCTTCTCCTCTAATCCAGATTCCTACTGTCTGTCACTTTTTCGGAAACCAATAGTTATCTAAAGAATACTAATGAAATAAACCAAACTAACTGAATAGGACAAAATAACCAAAGAAAATAAACAAATGCACACACACACACACACATACACACACACACACACAAATATAGAGATACAGAAACACACATTCACATACTCCATCTAATCAAAACCCCAAACCAGAAAACATAATATACACAAAGAACCTGTATGATAGGAAAGCAAACAAACAAAATACCCAAAGTTAACTTTCTTAGACACAGAGGCTCTAAAGATGCTGTCTTAGGGTTTTACTGCAGTGAACAGGCACTAAGACCAAGGCAAGCCTTATAAAGGACAACATTTAATTGGAGCTAGCTTACAGGTTCAGATGTTCAGTCCATTATCACCAAGGTGGGACATGGCAGCATCCAAGCAGGCATAGAATTGGCACAGCATATTCCCATGTGGTCCCCCCAAGAACTCTCAACAGGGTGCCACTAGATATTAGAGGAGGGACCAGTTGCTAAACCCAAGACCAGCGAGCTCAAAGCCCAGAGGGACCAGATTCAACTATCGCACTGCCTTTATGTACTTATGACTCTCATCCAGCGGACCGCAGACAACTGCAGCCCCTTCAGTAATGGCCTTTTACCTCCTCTGATCTAAATAACTGGAAAGCAAATCACACCCTCCTTTGTGAAAACCCCTCTAGCCTTGCTAATCTAATGGAATCTCTCATATTCTCTCTTCAGCCTACTTGGGATGACTGTAATCAATTTTTACAGGTTCTTTCACCACAGAGGAGAAGGAGAGGATTCTGAGAGGAAAGAAAGAGCATGCTGGGGCCATATGACTACCAATAAAACTTCTGAATGAAATAGATGCAGCCTTCCCTCTGACATGTCCTGACAGGACTGACCTTATGGAGCAATTGACAATTTTCTGCTGGGCTCTGATAATAGGACTGAAAGGAGCTGGCAGGTGCCCCACCAATTTGGCCAAGGTAAGAGAGATCGTACAAGTGAAAAAGGAGCCCTCAGCAGTGTTTTTAGAGTACCCCTTAAAGGTATAGAAGTGTTACACTACCTTTGACCCTCCTTCAGCGTGCCAGCAGGTGACAGGTGTCATGGCTTCTATAGGGCAGTCTTCTTCTGACATTAGGAAAAGGTTACAGCGTCTAGAGAGTCTGAAAACATTATCTTTACAACATCTGTTTAAGGAGGCAGAGAAAGTGTACCATAAGAGAGGGACTGACAAGCCAGCACCAGGGCACATTGGGCTCAGGAGTCTGCAGATACCCCTAAGGTCCCCAAAAGACCCTCAATAGGATTATAAGACTTCTCATGAATGTAACACAACCTCTGCTCCAATCCAATCTCACAGGATCTGAGACTGCATTATTTAGGGAAGCAGAAAAACTGGCCTGACAATGGTCACAAGTCCCTCTGGTCTGTACCAGCACCTGGGCAACATTTTGCGCAGAGTCTGAGGACAGCCCCAAGGTCTTCACAGAATCATCCACGAGATCTTAAGACCTTTGGTGAGTGGAAATCAACTTCTGCTCCAATCCTATCATGCAGTACCTGAGACTGCATTAATTAGGGAAGCAGAGAAAGAGGTCTGACCAGGGTCACAATTCACTTCCAGTCCAGGAGAGCACTGGGCACCTTGGGGGCAGAGTTGGTGGACAACCCAAAGGTCCCCACAGGACTCTCCATGGGATCTTAGTATATCTAGTGAGTGGATCACAACATCTGCCTGGAGGAAAGTTCGAACACCAGATATCTGGGCACCTTCTCTTCAAGAGGAGATCATGCCTGCAGAGAGTACTCTGAACACTGAAACTCAGGAGAAAACAAGTCTCCCAGGTCTGCTGATAGAGGATAACATAATCACTGAGGAACAAGATATAACCAGAGACAATTATAACAACTAACTCCAGAGATTACCAGATGATGGAAGGCAAACATAAGAATCTTACTAACAGAAACCAAGACCACTCACCATCATCAGAATTACAGCACTCCCACCTCACCCAGGCCTGGAAACGCCAAAACACTCGAAAAGGTAGTCCCATATTTAAAAGCATATCTCAGGTTGATGGTAGAGGACATCAAGAATGACTTTAATAACTCACTTAAAGAAATACAGGAGAACACTGCTAAATAGGTGGAAGACCTTAAGAGGAAGCACAAAAAAACCCTTAAAGAATTGAAGGAAAACATGACCAAAGAGGTGATGGAATTGAATAAAACCATACAAAACCTAAAAAGTGAAGTAGACACAATAAAGAAACCCCAAAGTAAGGCAACACTGGAGATAGAATACCTAGGCAAGAAATCTGGAACTGTAGATGTGAGCATCAGCACCAGAATACAAGAGATGGAAGAGAGAATGTCCGGTGCAGAAGATTCCATAGAGAACATTGGAACAGCAATCAAATAAAATACATATTGCAAAAGATCCTATCTCAAACATCCAGGAAATCCAGGACACAATGTGAAGTCCAAACCTACGGGTAATCGGAGTAGATGAGAATGAAGATTTTCAACTTAAAGGGCCAGCAAATATCTTCAAAAAATTATAGAAGAAAACTTGTCAAACCTAAAGAAAGACATGCCCATGAACATAAAAGAAGCCTACAGAATTCCATATAGACTGCACCAGAAAATAAATTCCTCCTGATACATAATAATCAGAAGAAGAAATGCACTAAATAGAGATATACTGTTAAAAGTAGTAAGGGAAAAAGGTCAGGTAACATATAAAGGCAGGGCTATCAGAATTAAACCATACTTTTCACCAGAGACTATGAAAGACAGAAGATCCTGGACAGATGTTATACAGACACTAAGAGAACACAAATGCCAGCCCAGGCTATTATACACAGCCAAACTCTCAATTACCATAGATGGAGAAATCAAATTATTTCATGAAAAAAATAAATTCACACATTAACTTTCCATGAATCCAGTCTTTCAAAGAACAATAACAGAAAAAAAAATAACAATACAAGGACAGAAACCACGCCCTAGAAAAAGCAAGAAAGTAATCCCTCAACAAACCAAAAAGAAGACAGCCACAAGAACAGAATGCAAACTCTAACAACAAAAATAATAGGAAGCAACAATTACTTTTCCTTAATATCTCTTAATATCAATGGATTCAGTTCGCCAATAAAAAGACATAGACTGACAGACTGGCTACAAAAACAGGACCCAATAGTCTACTGCTTACAGGAAACCCATATCAGGGAAAAAGACAGACACTATCTCAGAGTGAAAGGCTGGAAAATAATTTTCCAAGCAAATGGTCTGAAGAAATCAGCTGGAGTAACCATTCAAATATCGATTAAAATTGATTTCCAACCTAAAGTTTTCAAAAAAGACAAAGAAGGACACTTCATACTCATCAATGTTAAAATCTTCCAAGAGGAACTCTAAATTCTGAATATCTATGCTCCAAATGCAAGGGCAATCCAATTCATTAAAGAAAGCTCAACGCACACATTGCAGCTCACACAATAATAGTGGAAGGCTTCAACAAACCACTTTTATCAATGGGCATATCGTGGAAACAGTTACTAAACAGGGACACAGTGAAACTAACAGAAGTTATTAAACAAATGGACTTAATAGATATCTACAGAATGTTTTATCCTGAAACAAAATGATATAACTTTTTCTCAGCACATCATGGTACCTTCTACAAAATTGGCCATATAATTGGTCATAAAACAGGCCTCAACTGATAAAAAATATTGCAATTGTCCAAAGCATCCTATCAGACCACCAAGGACTTAGGATGATTGATCTTCAATAACAACATAAATAATGGAAAGCCAAAATTCACGTTGAAAATGAACAAAAGTCTTTTCAGTGATACCTTGGTCAAGGAAGGAATAAAGAAATTAAAGACATTTTAGAGTTTAATGAAAATAAAGCCACAATATACCCTAACTTATAAGAGTCAATGAAATCATTACTAAGAGGGAAACTCATAGATTTGAGTGCCTCCAAAAAGAAACCAGAGAGAGCACATAGAAGCATCTTGAAAACACATGAAAAATCTCCAGAATAAAGAAAGCAAATTCACTCAAGAGGAGTAGATGGAAGGAAATAATCAATGTCAGGGGTGAAATTAACCAAGTGGAAACAAGAAGAACTCCTTAATTAATCAACCAAAGAGGATTTGGTTCTTTGAGAAAATCAAAAAGATAGATAAACACTTAGCTAGCATCCCTTAAGGCACAGAGACAGCATTCTAATTAACAAAATCAGAATTGAAAAGGGAGACATAAAAACGGATCCTGAAGAAAACCAAAACACCATCAGATCCTTCTACAACAGGCTATACTCAACACAACCAGATAACCTGGACAAAATGAACTAATTTCTAGACAGATATCAGGTACTAAAGTTAAAACAGGATCAAGTTAATGATCTAAACAGTCTCATGTGCCCTAAAGAAATAGAAGCAGGCATTAATAGTCTCCCAACCGAAAAAAAATAAATAAATAAATAAAGGAACAGATAGGTTTAATGTAGAGTTCTATCAGACCTTCAAAGAATATCTAATTCCAGGTCTGCACAAACAATTCCACAAAATAGCAGTAGAAGGTACTCTACCCAACTCATTCTATGAAGCCACAATTACTCTGATACCTAAACCACTGAAAGATCCAACAAAGATAAAGAACTTCAGAACATGACCCTTATGAATAAAGAAACAAAAATACTCAGTAAAATTATCACTAATCATATCCAAGAACACATTAAAATTTTCATTCATCCTTACCAAGTCGGTTTTATACCAGGTATACAGGGATGGTTTAATATATGGCAATCCATCAACATAATCCATTATATAAACAACCTCAAAGACAAAAAACATGATCATCTCATTATATGCAAAGAAATCATTTAAGTATATCCAAAACCTATTCTTGATAAAAGTCTTGGAAGGATCACGAATTCAAGGCCCATACATAAACAGGATAAAAGTAGTTTACAGTAAACCAGTACCCAACATCAAATGAAATGGTATGAAGCTGGAAGCAATCTCACTAAGATCAGTGACTAGACAAGGCTGCCCACTTTCTCCCTACCTATTCAACATTGTTCTTGAAGTCCTAGACAGAGCAATTTGACAACAAAAGGAGACCAAGGGGATACAAATTGGAAAAGAAGAATTCAAAATATCACTTTTTGCAGATGATATGATAGCATATATAAGTGAACCTAAAAATTCAACCAGAGAAAACCTAAACTTGAAAAACAACGTCGGTGATTTAGCTGGGTATAAAATTAACCAAACATGTCAATGGCCTTTCCCTTCACAAAGAATAAACAGGCTGAGAATGAAATTAGAGAAACATCACCCTTCTCAATAGTCACAAATAATATAAAATAATTTGGCGTGATTCTAACAAAGGAAGTGAAAGGTCTGTATGATAAGAATTTCAAGTCTCTGAAGAAACAAATTAAAGAAGATCTCAGAAGATGGAAAGAAAGTCCATTATCATGGATTGGCAGTATCAACATTGTAAAAATGGCCATCTTGCCAAAAGAAATCTACAGATTCAATAAAATCCCCATTAAAATTCCAACTCAATTCTTCAATGAATTAGTAAGGGCAATCTGCAAATACATTGGCAATAAACAAAACCTAGGACAGAAAAACTCTTCTCATGGATAAAAGAACCTCTGGTGCAATCACCATGCCTGACCCAAAGCTGTACTACAGAGCAATTGTGATAAAAACTGCATGGTACTGATATAGTGACACAGAAGTAGACCAATGAAATAGAATTGAAGACCCAGAAATGAACCAACACAGCTATTGTCCATTGATCTTCTACAAGGGAGCTAAACGCATCCAGTGTAAAAAAAAACTGCATTTTCAACAAATGGTGCTGGCACAATTGGTGGTTATCATGTAGAAGACTGTGAATCAATCCATTCCTATCTCCTTGTACTAAGGTCAAATGTAAGTGGATCAAGGAGCTCCACATAAAATCAGAGACGCTGAAACTTGTAGAGGAGCAAATGGGGAAAAGCCTCAAAGATATGAGAACAGGGGAAAGTTCCTGAATAGAAGACAAATGGCTTGTATTGGAAGATTTATAATTGACAAATGGGACCTCAAAAAGCTGCAAATCTTTTGTAAGGCAAAGACACCTTCAATAAGACAAAAAGGCCACTAACAGATTGTGAAAGGATCTTTCACTATCCTAAATCAGATAGGGGACTAATATCAAATATATATAAAGAACTCAAGAAGGAGGACTCCAGAAAATCAAATAACCCCATTAAAAAACGGGGCTCAGAGCTAAAGAAAGAATTCTCACTTGAGGAATACCAAATGGCTAAGAAGCACCTGAAACAATGTTCACCATCATTAATCAGCAGTGAAATATAAATCATAACAACCCAGAAATTCCATCTCACACCAGTAAGAATGGCTAAGATCAAATATTCAGATGACAGCAGATGCTGGCAAGGATGTGGAGAAAGCAGAAAACTCCTCCATTGTTGATGGAATTGAAAGCTTTTAAATCAACTCTGTAAAACAGTCTGGCGATTCTTCAGAAAATTGGACATTGTACTACCAGGGGATCCCACAATACAATTCTGGGCATATATCCAGAAGCTGTTCCAACTAGTAAGACACATTCTCCACTATGTTCATAGCAGCCTTATTTATAGTAGCCAGAAGCTGGAAAGAACCCAGATGCCCTCCATAGAAAATAATTACAAAATTGTGGTCCATTTACACAATGGAGTTCTACTACTAATAGTACAGCTATTAAAAAGAATAAGTTTATGAAATTTATAGGCAAATGGTTGGACCTGGAGAGCATCATCCTGAGTGAGGTAACTCAATCACAAAAGAATGCTAATGATATGTACTCATTAATAAGTGGATATTAGCCATGAAACCTAGAATACCTCCAAGATATAAGGTATAATTTGCCAAACACACGAAAGTCAAGAAGAAGGAAGACCAAAGTGCGGACACTTTGCCCCTTCTTAGAATTGGAAACAAAACACAAATGGAAGGAGTTACAGAGACAAAGTTTGGAGCTTAGACAAAAGGATGGACCATCTAGAGATTGCTATATGCCTGGATCCATCCTCTAATCAGTCTCCAAACACTGACACCACTCCATACACTTGCTAGGTTTTGCTGAATTGACGCTGATATAGCTGTCTCTTATGAGATTATGCCAGGGCCTAGCAAACAAAGAAGTCAATGCTCACAGTAAACTATTGGATGGATCACAGATCCCCCAATGGAGGAGCTAGAGAAAATGTCCAAGCAGCTAAAGGGATCTGCAATGCTATTGGTGGAACAACATTATGAACTAACCAGTACCCCATACCTCTTGACTGTAGCTGCATATGTATCAAAAGATTGTCTAGTAGGCCATCACTGAAAGAGCCCAATTGGGCATGCACACTAATTATGCCCCAGTACAGGGGATTGCCAGGGTCAAAAAGTGGTAATGAGTGGGTAGGAGTGTGGGGGAGGGGGAGGGTATGGGGGACTTTTGGGATAGTGTTAGAAATGTAAATGAGGAAAATACCTAATAAACTACATTAAAAATAGATTGAGACTGAAGAATAAAAAAGACAAAGAAAAAAGAGAGTGGCTGAGTAAAGAGAAAATAGACAAGATAGAAGCCTTGAAAAAAATGTAAGTAGGTTTGTGGTTGTATTCACAGGTGATAAAGAAGTTTATAGAAAAGGGAGACAAAGTAGGCAGAAAGAGTACCTGGGTAACACAGGGCTGAGAAGACCTAAGAACTCCAGAGGATCTCCACAACCTCTAGGTAAGGACCGATGAACATACTATAAAGAAAAGGAACACTGGGCAAGAGACTGCCCCAAAAAAGAAACAAATACCAGACAGCTCAAGGTTTTTCCCCTAAAAGATGATGACTAGGAGAGTCAGGGCTCAGACCCCTCCCCAAGCCTGGGGCAATCCTAACTGTAGAGGGGACACCCACAGATTTCATTATTGATACTAGAGCAGAGATTTCAGTCCTGAAAGAGCCACTGGAGAAATTGAAGGATAACAACAAAAACAACAAAGACAACAACAAAACACCACCAAAAAAAAAAAAAAAAAAACAAAAAAACAAAAAAAGAACAAAACAAAACAAAAAACGTAGTAATTGTGGCTACTGATCAGAAACCATACACTTGGACCACTGATAAGAAAGTTAATTTAAGAAGAAGCCAAGTAACTCATTCCTTCCTCAACATTCTTGGATGTCAACGCCATTGTTGGGTAGAGACTTACTATCACATTAAAAGCCCAAATAAGCTTCTCTTTGGAAGAAAATTCAATCTCTTGATAAGCCCCTCTCTATATAATTTTAGTTTTAAAATTAGAAGTATATAGATTATATGAGCCTCAAGCCACATCGAGAAAAGTTCTAGAATGACCTTGTTAGAGAGATTATCTTCAAGCCTGGGCAGAGTTGGAAGGTATGGGAGAGGCAACATTGTCCCCCACATCATTGTGAAGCTGAAAACTGGTGTGACATCTATTGGGGTACAACAATACCCCATGAGCAGAGAGGCCCAAAAGGGCATCAGACCTCACATTCAAAGGCTCATAGAACTAGGTGTTTTGGTCCCTTGTCAATCTCCATGGAATACTCCATTACTACCAGTTAAAAATTCAGGCACTAATGTTTATCTCCAGTACAAGACTTAATAAAAGTAAACGAAAGAGTATGAAATATTCATCCTACTGTCCCTAACTCCTACAATCTACTTAGTTCTCTCCACCCTGACAGACATTGTTATATAGTCCTGCACCTGAAGGACACATTTTTCTGCCTAAAACTACATCCCATGAGTCAGGTAATCTTTGCTTTCAAGTGGAGAGACCCATTTTAGGGATAGGCTGGACAAACTAACTTTGAGACATTTACCTCAAAAATTCAAGAACTCTCCTACTCTCTTTTTTGAAGCCTTCCACTCGGACTTGGCACTGTTCAGGTCAGAAATCCCCCAAGTTTTTCTTCTTCATTATGTTTATGACCTGCTTCTTGCTGCCACCACCGAAAAATGGTGCAGACTGGGAACTGAAAAATTAATGGCAGAATTGAGCGAGTTGGGATACCAGGCATCTGCTAAGAAAGCACAGAATTGCCAGACAGAAGTAACCTATTTGGGTTATGGTCTCAGGGAAAGGAAATGGTGGCTGACAGAAGCTTGGAAAAAGACTGTAACTCAAATCCCCATCCCAACAACCTTAAAGCAGGTGAGAGAATTTTTGGGAATGGCTGGGTTTTGTAGACTCTAGATTCCAAGCTTTGCCACTCTGGCAGCCACACTCTACCCCTTTACTAAAGAGACTGGGACTTTCTCTTGGACCCCCATACACCAGTAGGCCTCTAAAGAGATTAAAAAAGGCCTTGCTTAGTGTACCAGCCCGAACCCTGCAAGACCTGACTAAGCCTGTCACTCTATATAGAGGAATGAGCAGGAAAAGAAAGTGGGGTTCTGATCTAAGCTCTGGAGCCATAAAAACAACCTTTGGAATACTGGTCAAAAAAAAAAAAACAAAAAAACAAAAAAACAAAAAAATAAACCAATAAAAAACTAGACCCAGTATCCACTGGATGGCCATTTTGCTTAAAAGTTATCGATGCTTTGGCCGTACTTCTCAAAGAAGCTGATAAACTGACTCTAGGTCAAGGAATGATAGTGGTAGATCCGTGCCTTAGAAAGCATCAGTAGACCACCGCCTGATCACTGGATGACTAAATCTCACATGACCCATTATCAGATCCTCTTACTGACTGAGAGTGCAGTTTGTACCCACTGCTATCCTGAATTCTGCCACCTTGCTGTCAGAAGCTTACAAATCCCTACCAGAGCACCAGTGTATGGGCATCCTTGCAGAAGAAACAGGAACTAAGAAAGAACTCACTGATCAGCCATGGCCAGACTGCCCCAACTGGTGCAAGGATGATAGCAGGTTTTTGGTTAAAGGTAAGTAAAAGGCAGGGGCAGCACTGGGCAATGGAAAACAAACCATCCCCACCAGCACCTTGCCTAAAGGGACAATAATCCAGAGAGCAGAGCTAATTGCACTCACACAAGCTTTGCAGCTGGCAAAAGAGAAATACAACAATATCTACACAGACAGCAGGTAAGTTATCACCACCACTCACATATGTGGGACAATCTATAGGCAACGGGCGCTACTCACTTCTGCTGGAAAAGATATTAATAATTAAAAAATTTTTTGAGCTTATTAGAAGCCAAAACTTGAAAATAAATTAAAAAAAAACCACAAAACAAACAAAACAAAACAAAAACAAAACAAAATAAAACAAAACAAAACAACAACAAAAACAAATACAAAACAAACAAAACAAAACAACAACAACAAAAACGAAAAAAAAAACTAGCCACCATACATTGTCCTGGTCACCAGAAATGCCTTGATGCCAGAGGGAAAGGAAATCAGATGGCTTACCTGGCTGAAAAACAGGTGGCTCTACGAGAAAAATAAAGAACTTAAAGACCATTATAAACTCAAAGACACAGGCTTTAAATGAAATCAGAAGATCAGTAACTAATTGGCAAAGTACCTGAGATATGTGGGTACTCTCCTCAGGAAGTAGATAAGACCCAGGATGGTTGCAATTACCTGCCCACCAGAAAAGGGCAACAATATGTAGACAGTCTGCACAGGCTCACACATTTGGGAAATGAGAAGCTCAAAGAAACTGTTAAGAGCTCAAACTACTATGTTATAAAAATATTTGACATTGCTCAAGATAGTGCAAATAAATGCCAATCCTGTGTCCGCATCAATACCAGACACAACAAGAACACCCCTGGAAGGTGGCTAAGCTGTAATTGTCCAGAAGCATACTGAAAATTAGATTTTACTGAAGTAAAATAAGCCAAGTACAGTAATAAATATATATCAGTTTTTATAGACACCTTTTCAGGTTGAGTAAAGCCTTCCCCACTAAGAAAGAGACCTCCAATATCATGGCAAAGAAGATATTAGAGAAAATTTTTCCAAGATTCAGCATCCCTGAGGTACTTTCCTCAGACAATGGCCCCTCCTTTGTTACCAAAGTAAGTCAAGAGTTAGCCAGACAATTGCGGATCAATCAGAAGTTACATTGTGTTTATAGACACCAGAGTTCAGGACAGGAAGAGCAGATGAATAGAACATTAAAAGAAACCTTGAATAAATTGGCTTTAGAGACTGAAGAAAAGACTGGACAACTCTCCTTCCCTTCACTTTGTTCCAAGTACAGAACACCCCAGGAAAATTTAAGCTTACACCCTTTGAAATTCACCATGGGAGACTGCCCCACTTAACAAAAGCAGGGAGAATGTGTGACCCTGATGTTTCTTTTTTCCCAACCCCTTCTAGCTCACTTGAAGGCCTTAGAACTGGTTTGAAAAGGACACCTGGAAATTGCTGGGAAAAAAAAAGGAACGAACCAGGAACTGACCACAGTGCCACATAAAAGTCAAGTAGGGGATCCTGTCCTGGTCTGGCACTATTGTTCCAGGAACCTTGATCCCAGATACAAGTCCACCTGCTCCTCCAGCATGTGCCTGGTTACCCATCCTGACCATACAGAGGTCCACTAGCCTGGCCCTGCTCACACTCTGAAGACACTGCAGAGGAACCTCCTCCCTTCCTGCTACCACTGACTAGAGACTCTCTAGTCTCATTTGAGGGGCTTCTGAGGCTCTCAATGTTACAAATTCTAAAGATGCAAACTCATGTTGGCCTTATTGACAACTGGGCCAGAGGTTTAATTTTCCCACTTCTAAGATAAGAACTCTATACTAGAAGGAGTGGGGAATGTGTGACCCCAACTTAAAGTGTTTCTCCCAGGAAGGTAAAGCCTCTAGATGTTCCCCAAGCTTGTTTTCCCTGATCTCTGAAAATACAGCTAGAAAGAACCTCTTTTTCTCTATAGGCAAAAAAAAGGCTTTTTCTTTCTATACTTTACAACCAGAGATACCTCCCTTCCTGTGCCAAGGACAATAAGATAAAAATTCAGAAAGATTTCACTCCCTACTCCTGCCTTGTAAATTTCAGCAAGGACACCCAGAAGAAAAGAACTCTCTAACACCTCCCAACTCTTCCCAACTTCTCCCAACTCTCCTCCCAACTCCTCCCAATTCCTCAGCTAGCTGTTAAAAGCCCTCTACTGTCACTGCTCAGGGTCAATCTCCCCTGACCTGCATGGTGGAGGACTTCATCCTCAGCTTGCTGACAATAAAACCTCTTGCAGTTTGCATCAGGTGTGGTTTTCCTCTCGAGTTTCTGGGGTGCTGGCCAGCTCATCCTGGGACTTGAGCATAGGCCCAGCTTTGGGGTGACTTACACTAGCTTTCCACTATATTTCATGCTTTAGTCTTTTATTGTTCTTTCTTCTAAAAGATGAATTAGACAGTATGTTGGATATATCTGGAAGTATGTGTTTTTGGAGATATTTGCCTGATTTTTGAAGAGGCCAGAAGAGGGCATTACATCTCTATAGACACTATAGCATAGGGGAATAATTTTAGGTTTCACAGAAATCATAGTTTTCCTTAAAACACATACAGATGACTTTTCACCCAACATTTAGAAGTAATGTTTACCTGGAGATGTAGCTCAGTGGTAAAGCACCAAGTAAAAGTTATGAGTTTCATCTTCAGTTGTGGAAAAATCAAAACAAAACAAAACAAATAATAAAACAAAAAAAATTAAAAAAAGCAACCAAATAATCAAGCAAACAAAAAAAAATTCAAACAACCAACCAAATTAAAAAAAAAAAAACCCTAACAATCAAACTAAACACAGCAACAATTCTCACAAATGAAATATGAGTGAAATATGAATCTGACAAGTTTGTTTACCCAATTAACTGTATAATGTAAACTGAGCAAGAAAACCAATTTTCTATTGTAAGGAAATAAGCAAAAACAGCATTAAACAATTTAGGAGCCTAAACTTAGGCATGATTAGAGCAATAGAAAAATAAAATTATAATGGTAGTGACTACAGTAGAACAAATCTCACAAGGGGTCTACAGAGATGGTTATTTTGATAAATTGCTTTCCTTGAAATTATATGGAATTAAGATGGGGGTCTAGAATCCACGTTAAAAGTACATTCTCTAGGCCAGTGCTGAGTAGGTGGATACAGATGACTGGCTAGCCAGGCTAGTGGCGTTTGAGCTGCAGATTCATAGATATCCTGTCTCAACTTTTAAGTTGTTTCAGACAGTGGTGGCACATGCCTTAATACCTGCAATTTTGAGGAAA
Source organism: Mus musculus (assembly GCF_000001635.26). Lineage (NCBI taxonomy): Eukaryota > Metazoa > Chordata > Mammalia > Rodentia > Muridae > Mus > Mus musculus. The sequence continues at coordinate 43,590,188 of NC_000087.7, forward strand.
AAGCAGGGAAATTTCTGAGTTTGTGGCCACCCTGGTATATAGGGTGAGTTCCAGGACAAACAGATCTATACAGAGAAACCCTGTCTCATAAAAAAAAATAGTTGGAATTTAATTAAGGATAAAACAGTTGTCTATTTCTAACTTCCTTATGCACACATATACTGAAATGTATACACATCGTTTTTTGCTGAAACTCTTTTTACGATTTACACAATGTATTCAAATTATGGTGTTTTTATTTCTTTTCTAGAAATAGAAAATATTAAGAAAGTGTCATATTTTTATTATCTCCACTGTATAGTAAAATTAAACATCTATTGAGAGAAATGATCCAACATACTTTAAAACACACACAGGGCAGGGAATGAAAGATGACTTAGACATTAAGAGCACTTGTTGCTCTTGGACAGAACCAAGGTTTAGTTCCTAGGACCCACATAATGGCTCACAAGAATGTTTAATTCAAGATCCAGGGGATTTTGCCATCCTATTCTAGTTTCTAAGAGCACCAGACATGCATGTTGTATAAACACCAGACATGCAAAAATACAAACGTGCAAAAACATGTTTGGTAATAAATAAAACAATTTAGAATTACACATGACAGTCCCTTCAACTAAAACAAAGTAGGAGAGACTTCTTTGGTGTTTTTTTTTGTTTGTTTGTTTGTTTTGTTTTGTTTTTTTTCTTACTTTCAAGTTAGCACTGCAAACTTGAGAAATGGAAAAAACTCTTAGTAGTAGTGGAAGCTATAATACTACCTCCTTTTTGCTACTGTGATGACAGATGACTGATAAATCCACTCTCACCCTTTGTAGGAATGTGTAAACAGGGCCAATCTGCATCTGCAATGGGCTTGGCTAAGATTGTTTTCCTGCTGTCCAAACCCTGTTACTCAATATGCTTTGTGGTGGCCAGGAAGCTGAGTTCCTGAGGAAGTAAAGTTCTTGAGGAAGCATGGTAGGGAGAAGTCTCTGTGGAGGGAGTCAGTGAACTGTTGAAAGATGGTTAATCCTGGTTCAGCTGGGGGTCCCAGTGGGATGATGGTGGAGGGATGGAGGTGTCACTAAAGGAGAAAGGAGAGCATGTGACCCTCATTGGACTCCTGTGGTTAATGCTTTGGGTTCACAATACACTTTACCCAAGAAAAACAGAGAACTTTTTCTGCTATGGGCAGGAGATTGAACAGATTATCACCTAGCAGAAAGCAGGAAGGCTAGGGAATTGTAGACCCTACAAGTATTCTTGGGGCCTGGGTATGTGAGTTATGAGTAAACTGGGGGTCAGTTAGTGGGGGAAACAGAATAGATCCTTTTCTGTACTGCTGCTGCCAGCCAGGAATTCATTAAAAACAAACTGAAGACCAGTCCTCATTTTCTTTTACCTGGTTTTGAAAGGCCAGATTTTCAAAATTTGCATATAAAGGCCCCAAATTGATTCCAAATCCAGAGGCTCCTCTCAACCTCCAAAGAGCTGGTACTTCAGACATAATTCAGGGAAGGCTGTGTTTATGTACGTGTTGTTTTGATATAGGAAGGTAAGCTCTAACTCTATATCTCAGTATTATCTCAAAGCATATGTGCAGTTTGGACTGGCCTTGAAAATGAAGTACTCAGCCTGACAAATTTACTGGGGCCTAAGGAAAACATGTCTTCTATATTTTTTATACTTAAATTTTATTTTTTATTTATTTATTATTTATTGTTGAAGATTGAAACCAGAGCTTCTTTGTGTAGCATTAATATATAAGTCCAGTCAGGCGAAAAGTATTTCATTAATAATTGCAAAAAAAAAATTGTTTATATATCTTGTTGTATTACCAACCAAGAACAGAATCTCCAGTAACTAATGATAATTAGAATGCAAATTCTGAAGAAGTAATTGGAGATACACTGTAATATGTTCAAACTTATTATTTCCTTCTTTGTGTATTTCAATCAAAGTATAATTGATTGTATAGCAAGTAATCTGCATTAATATTTTGCATATGATGTATATTCCAAACAATAATTCTGTATGATTAATCTTTAATTTTAATGGATTTCTTGGAGGGTATAGTGGTGTGGGTCAAATTCTCATTGTCATGCCTGTAGGTCAAAAGCTGAGCCATCAAACTCTAACATCTGCATTCTTACTTTTTAAAACTTTAATTTCTTTATAGATTTCCAGTACAAAATCTTCTGGGAAAATTTGAAGGTCCATTTGTATATATAATTTTTTTAAACTATATAGTATTAGCATAATTTCTATATTAGGAAATAATATTTAATATACTGTATGACATCATAGTGAATTATTCTTTTTATACGTAGTATTTTGTAACTATTTTTATATTTATTTATGTATCTATTTATTTATTTATTTGTTTATTTTTAGTATATATTATCTTTCTTTACATTTCAAATATTAGTCCTTTCTTTGTTTCGCCACAGATAATCCCTATTCCATTTTCCCTCTCTGTGTTTCTATGAGGGTCTTCCTCCATCCACCCATTTTACCCTCCCCACCCTGGTACATGCCTACACTGGGGAATCAAGCCTTCACAGGACCAAGAACCTCTCCTCCCACTGATGTCTGACAAGGTCTTACTCTGCTATATATGCACCTGGAACCATGGGTTGGTGCTTAGTCCCTGGGTGCTCTGGACAGTCTGGTTGGTTCATATTGTTGTTCTTCCTATAAGGTTGCAAACCCATTCAGCTCCTTCAGTTCTTCCTATAACTCATCTACTGGGGACCCCATGATAAGTCTGATAGTTGTCTGTGAGCATCAACCTCTTTTCTTGCCAAGAAATGGCTGAGCTTCTCAGGAGAGCAAGCACGTGTTGGTATCCACAATAGTGACTGGGTTTGGTGTCTGTATATGGGATGGATCAACAGGTTGGGTAGACAATGGATAGTTATTCCTTCAGTCTCGGCTCTGCATTTTGTCACCATATTTTTTCCAAGGAGTATTTTGTTCCCCACTCTAAGAGGGATTGAAACACCCACACTCTCATCTTCCTTCTGCTTGACTTCATGTGGTCTGTGAATTACATTTTGGATATTCTGAATTTTTAGAATAATATCCATTTATCAGTGAGTGTGTACCATGTTTGTAATTTTGGGATTGTGTTACCTCACACAGGATGATATATATTATATCCTTCCATTTGCCTGTGTATTTAATGAAGTCATTGTCTTTGTATCATTAGCATATAATTTTATCTCTATTGCTCTATTCTACAGCTTGAGGTCAAGGATGATTCCCCCTGAAGTTCTTTTATTGTTGAGAATAGTTTTTCCGTATCCTGGATTTTTTTTTTATTCCAGATGATTTGGTAAATTGTTCTTTCTATCTTTATGAATAATTGAGTTTTAATTTTGATTGTGATTTCACTGAATCTATAGATTGCTTTTGGCAAGATGACCATTTTAACTGAATTAATCGTGCCAACCTATGTGCATGCGAGGTCTTTCCATCTTCTGAGATTTTCAATTTCTTTCTTCAGAGACTTGAAGTTCTTGTCACACAGATCTTTCACTTGCTTGGTGCGAGTAACAGAAAGGTATTTTCTACTTTAAGTAAATGTTAATGAGATTTTAAAATTTGATTTACATTTGTTGTGGAAATTCAGAAGTTTTGCACAGAGTTTTAGAAATGTACTTTATGGTTTATTATGTTTAACAGTATGGAAAAGAATCAGTTACATATGCAGGCAATTTGTATATTTTAATTGAATTATGATTTACAATAAGTCTTAACTGAGTCAATATAAAAAAATAATTAGACCTTCTATTTGGTAGAACAGAATAAAACCCTACTTTGAAATACAATTAATTTTCTAAACAAGATTATCTATCTATCTATCTATCTATCTATCTATCTATCTATCTATCTATCTATCTATCTATATTTCTATCTATCTATCTATCTATCTATCTATATTTCTATCTATCTATCTATCTATCTGTCTGTAAACTTTAATTTTGAAAATCTATCAGAACAATGTATGTCAGTTATAATAAGTATATAATATCCCTAACATAATACTGAATAATATATAGATAAAGCAAGACATCAAACTTTAGCCCTTAGAGATGCCCAGACAAAGATAGCTGATAATAAATAACTCTGAAAAGATAGTTAATAAAATTTATATTTGTCCACTTTGGTGAAGTAAAACCCCTCTGCACAGATATTTCTTTCATGATATAGAATAGAGGTCATAACTGTCACAGGAACAGATTTATATAGTTTGTCAAAGAATTCTTTACATGATTACAAATGAGGTCGAATATACATGACATAGTCTTTAGTTGAATTGAACTTTTATAAAGAGAAATTTGTCAAAAATAGTATTTATTCTATGGTTGCTTTAAAAAAATAGAATGGTTTGCATGGAACAAGTTAGTATTGGAAGGATTGGACATTCCAAGCTAACCTTGGTTACATACTAAGTTCGGGCCAGCCTAGGCTATATGACAACCTGTCTGAAAATAGGAAATTACTGGAACCAGTAGTTTATCTTTATGAATCCTGTACTATGGAGACTGAATCATGAGCAATATCAGAAGTACAAGGACTATCAGTACCAGAAAGTATAAAAAGAATTTCTCCAAACAAAAATAATTTAAGAGTTATACTTAGGGGCTAGATTAGGTTGCAAGGAAATAAAAGCACTTTGAGTTTAGAGTGGTCAGTAATGAGGAGTGAGTATTTCTCTTGCACAGGACTCACGTTGGGTAGCTCACAGTCACTTTTAGCTTGAGCTTCAGGAGGCCTTTGTCACATGTGGGCATGTGTATTGACTTACATACATATATACGTACCAACACACACACACACACACACACACATACACACACACACACACACACACACACACACACACACACACACACACACACAAACTTAAATAATAGGGAAAAATACTTTGCTTTATCTATCAGTTTATAGGAAGTTTGAGTTGAATGTACTTAAAAGAGGTGCCTCATAACCAAAGTATGAAATCTGCTAGTCTTCCACAAATTAGGTGACTCAGAGCCACTAGCCAAATGAATTACACCCTATAAAATCAAATAACCCCATTAAAAAATGGGGCTCAGAACTGAACAATGATTTCTCACCCGAGGAATACCAAATGGCAGAGAAGCACCTGAAAAAATTTTTAACATCCTTAATCATCAGGGAAATGCATATCAAAACAACCCTGAGATTCTACCTCACACACGTCAGAATGGTTAAGATGAAAAATTCAGGTGACAGCAGATGCTGGCGCTGATGTGGAGAAAGAGGAACACTCCTCCTTTATTGGTGGGATTGCAGGCTTATACAACCACTCTGGAAATCAGTCTGGTGGTTCCTCAGAAAATTGGACATAGTACTACCAGAAGATCCAGCAATACCTCTTCTGGACATATATCCAGAAGATGCCCCAACAGGTAAGAAGGACACATGCTCCACTATGTTCATAGCAGCCTTATTTATAATAGCCAGAAGCTGGAAAGAACCCAGATGCCCCTCAACAGAGGAATGGATACAGAAAATGTGGTACATTTACACAATGAAGTACTACTCAGCTATTAAAAAGAATGAATTTATGAAATTCCTAGCCAAATGGATGGACCTTGAGCGCATCATCCTGAGTGAGGTAACCCAATCACAAAAGATCGCTCACAGTATGTACTCAGTGATAAGTGGATATTATCCCAGAACCTTAGGATACCCGATATAAGATATAATTTGCTAAAAACATTAAACTCAAGAGAACGAAGACCAAAGTGTGGACGCTTTGCCCCTTCTTAGAATAGGAAATGAAACACCCATGGAAGGAGTTACAGAGACAAAATTTGGAAGTGTGAAGAAAGGATGGACCATCTAGTGATTGCCATATCCAGAGATCCATCCCATGATCAGCTTCCAAATGCTGACACCATTGCATACACTAGCAAGATTTTGCTGAAAGGACCCAGATATAGCTGTCTCTTGTGAGAATATGCCAGGGCCTAGCAAACACAGAAGTAGATGCTCACAGTCAGCTGTTGAATGGACCACAGGGCCCCCAATGGAGGAATTAGAGAAATCAACCCAGGAACTAAGGGAACTGCAACCCTATAATTGTAACAACAATATGAACTAAGCAGTACCCCGGAATTCTTGTCTCAAGCTGCATATGTATCAAAAGATGGCCTAGTCGGTCATCACTGCAAAGAGAGGCCCATTGGATTTGAAACTTTACATGCCCCAATCCAGGGGAACACCAGGGCCAAAAAGGGGGTTGTTGGGTAGGGGAGTGGGGATGGGTGTGTATGGGGGACTTTGGTATAACATTAGAAATGTAAATGAGCTTAATACCTAATAAATGAAAAAAAAAATAAATTACACCCTAGACATGTACTGCCATGAGGTCCACTGGATAACTGTGGATAGAATTCGATGGTAGAGCTATTGGATTATGTAAGTGGAGGCTTAAATAAAACTGAGAGAGTCACAGTCTCATGTGATATAAGCTGGCTTTTGTTTGTGTGTTGGTATTATATATTATTATAATCCTTACTTGCTTTCGATACATATTTCATATAGTTCAGACTGCCCTTTATCTCACTTAATAGCTCAATATGACTATGAAACACTGATCCTCCTGCTTTCATTTTCCAGAACAGCTAGGATTAAAGAGATGTACCAGCATGCCCTACTTGATGCAGTTTTAGAGATAAAACACAAGGCTTCATGCATGAGAATAAAGTACTCTACCAAATCTACTTCGGCAGCTGCAAGCCTTCCTGTTAAGGATAAGTCCAAGACTACATTTCTCACACTTAATACATCATGCCTATGGTTGTATTCATTAAAGTCCTCCGCTGTCTAATTCAATATCAACTTCACATAAGCCAGAGCCATTTGAGAATATTGAATTTCAATTGAGAAAATTACCCCACCAAACTTTTGCCTGGAAAAGGCTTTGTTGAATTTTATTAATGATTGCTATGGAAGGATATCCCAGTTGGCAGTATCAGCTCTGGACTGATGGTACTGGATGCTATAAAAAAAAAGTAGGCTGATCAAAACATGGGGAATATTCCAGTATGGAATTTTCCTACATATCCTCTACTTCAGGTCTTACCTGTTCCAAATTCCAGTCTAAGGTTTCTGGTGTGAATTTCATGTATGATGAATTACAAACTGAATTATGAACCAAACCATTTTCTCTCCCAGTTGATGTTGTTCATGATGTCTTATCACCTAAATACAATCCCTAACTAAGGCAAGTTAGTATGCCAATGTAGCTCATATGGAATACCAAGTACTGAATGTTCACGGTGGGCCAGATAGAGCATAGAAATAATGAACTTCACTGGTCATGATAATGCATACCTTCTATCTATGTACGTGAAAGACAGGAGGATGAGTGTAAGTTCAATGCAATGCTGAGCTACATAGGGAGGTTCTGAGTCCAAAACAAAACAAAACAAAAACAAAAACAATATCAAAAACAAAGAAACACAAAATGGGAGATTAATGAGTTGCTAAACAAATAAAGCACTTGCTAAGCAATTGTGATGGCCTTCATTCCATTCTCAGAACATACATGAATGTAAAGAGGGAACTGCATTCAGCAAAGTGATGCTCTGACTTCCACATGTGCTCTAAATCAGATATGCTACCACATAGTAATAATAGTAGTAGTAGTAGTAGTAATAATAATAATAATAATAATAATAATAATAGTAGTAGCAGTAGTAGTAGTAGTAGTAGTAGCAATAATAATAATAATAATAATAATAATAATAATAATAATAATAAATGTGTTTTAAAAATGAAAAGAAAATTTATTCAGTCATATTATATTAGGCTTATAAAAAAAACTAGCACTGAGGAAGAGAAAATGGAGTAGTATTGAAAGATTGAGGCAAGCATGAACTGCATTAAGAAGGTTAGCACCTTATAACTTTCTGTAGGTATCCTGGCCAAAACAAGGTAAATGAAAGTTTATTTTACACACAAATTCAGACTATAATCCATCACTGTTGGGGCATCAGTGCAACAGGAAGTAGCAGAAACTTGACACAAGTCAAGAGTAGAGATCAAGGAATTGATGTTTTTATGGTTACTAGAGCTTAATTTGCTTTCTTTATTCTCATACACTCCAGAATCCCCATCGTACATAATGGTGCCACAACAAGGGAAGTTCTCGTAGAAATTAAAAGTAATCAAGATGCAGGCCCACAACCATGCTCACAGACTAAGTTGTATAGACAATCCTTCATTCAGATTTCCCTCCCAGGCAATTCTATATTGTGTTAAGTATATAACATTAACCATCACAGCTTCATTCATTTTTAACCTGTCACATAGACACATCACATTATGTTTTAGACATAACCTACAAACACTTATTTCCAAAGTTCTCGGAGTGTTTAGTAATGCAAAATACAGTTCAAATTTAAAAGTCCTCATAGTCTTTAAAAACTTTACCACATCAAAAAATGTATTGTTATATCTTGTAGAAAATTATTTTATTGTTATGCATAATAGAATAATGTAAAAATTCTTATCACAAAATAAAAATAAGTGATGATTATACAAAAAGCCAAAATCAAGCAGAGAAAGGAAATCCTCCATTTCTGGGGCTTTCCATGGAGAAATCAGATTTGGTGTCCCAATTCCTCTACATATGCTATCTTCAGCACACACAGATTTTCTCAGCATATAAACTGATTCCATTTCTCACCTCCAGATGTCCTTGTCCAGATATTAGGTCATGTCCCATCATCCTGGCCTTTCTAATACTCTGGAATCTCTACAGTAGATTAAACTTAACCTTCATAACTTCATGCAACAGCCTCTTGGGGCTTCTTTGCCAGGATTCAAACTCTGTCACACAGCTCTTGGCCTCAGCTGTTCTTAAAGACTCTCTTAGTATTGCATCTTTCATATATTAAATTTAGAAAAATGTAGACATTGCCACTAAATTTCATGACTGGCCCAAGAGGTAACCTAGTTTCACTGGACAATAGCTTTAACATCATATCTACAGTTAATGTATCTGAAAAGTTTGACCATGTTTCATCAACACTAGTATCATTGGCGATTATAAAACATACAGAGTTCCCAAAGATTTTAATGATTCCCAATTTTAAGGTATGTTAATTTTAGTTTTAAACAAATTCAACATATATATTTTTGATATGAACTTCATTGTACAAAGTTCCATTTCAAGGACTTGTGACTTTGTGGTTAAAAATATGAACATAAGATGTTAAAAAACATAAAATGTATGCACAATGAAATGTTTTGTCCACAGACATCCACATTCTCTCAATATGTCTTACATTTTCTAGCCTCCATTCTCCATTTAATGTTGCCTTAACTCAAGGGGATTAATGATAAACACCTTCTTTCTAAAAATATTTTTTTCCAAATTCAATAATATAAAATAAAATAAAATAAAATAAAAGCAAATTCAGTTTAAAAGAATTCATTTCTGTTTGCTGGAAAACTCAAGTTGATCGTGCTGTGCTTTAAACTATTTCGAGTATTTGATATGCTCTCTACTTTATAGAGCTTGACTCACATCTTAAGTGTACCCTGAGAAGATAAGATGTTCTGGTAAATAATTTTATAATATTCAGTCAAGTTCTTACAAATCCAAAGTAACCAAAATATCTTTAAAAATCTCCAACCCTTGAAAAAACATATTATCTTGCAGATTTTATAGTATATACACCTGTACTGGCTAGTTTTATGTCAACTTGACACAGCTGGGGTCATCACAGAGAAAGTAGCTTCAGTTGAGGAAATGCCTCCATGAGATCCAACTCTAAGGCATGTTCTCAATTAATGAACAAGGTGGAAAGGCCCTTTGTGGGTGGGACCATCTCTGGGCTGGTAGTCTTTGGTTCTATAAGAGAGCAGGCTGAGCAATTCAGGGGAAGCAAGACAGTAAAGAACATCCCTCCATGGCCTCTGCATCAGCTCCTGCTTCCTGACCTGTTTGAGTTCCAGACCTGACCTCCTTGGTCATGTAAGCCAATAAATGCCTCTTTCCTCCCCAAATTGCTTCGTGGTCATGATGTTCTGTCCAGGAATAAAAACCCTGACTAAGACAACACCCTATCCTGTTACATATATTATGCTATTTTTGTCTAAGCCCAGATTATAGAGATAATTATGTCTGACAGAAAATTAAGCTCATTAATTTGAACAAAGAGTTTAAATAACAGAATTTACTGTACTTTTGGAGGGATAACATGGTGAGTCAAAAAATGAGATGAACTGCCTGTTGCTGCTCTAAGAACTTAAGAGGTTTTTTTTGCAATGATGATTTGTGGGAATTTAAAAAGGTATACATAACTACATGTGTATTGTGTGTGTGAGAGAGAGAGATTAGGATAAAGTAATGTGGATTATTATTATTAACAATTTTTCATAAAATATATTTTGAACATGTGTCCCATCCCTGAATACCTCCCAGATTTTTTCCAACCATCATACCCACCCAATTTAATGTTCTTTCTCTTTCTTTCTCTCTCTTTTTCTTTCTCTCTCTAAATGAAAAAAGCAAAAAAGCCTGAATCAACAAAAAAAATCATGAAATCAAAAATACTCAGAAAATCACACATACACACACACACACACACACACACACAAAACACACACACACACACACACACAGAGAGAGAGAGAGAGAGAGAGAGAGAGAGAGAGAGAGAGAGAGAAAGATAGAGAGAGAGAGAGAGAAAGCCAAAACAAACAACATCAAAGAAGTCCAAAAAAAAAAAACATGTGTTGGTCAACTCTCTGTAGGTATTAGTCAACTATGGAATGTGGTTGATATGCACAGCAATATTCCATCAGAAAAAAAATGTTCTTCCATATGCCTGCGGGTCTCAATTTAGAACAGAGTCTATGTCCATTTTCCCATCAAATTGTTGGGATCTCATCTATCTTGAACTTGTGCTACCACAGTCTTGTGAATTCTTATGTTCAACACCATTTTGTCTGGAAGAGAATGAAGAGGAAACCATATTTTTATGAAACTTAATAAATAAGTTTTCTCCACTTAAGAATAAGAACAAATTTGTTGTTAGAGTTATAACATCTCTTTTTTCTAAGAGACCATCTCATTACAGATATGTGTTCATTCCAACTATGAAATAACTAATATAATAATGTAAACATTTAGTTATCTTCCAATATTGGTAAATAGTTACAATTCAACTGATTTGGTAAATCAATTCAAAACTGACATTACCAATATGAAAATTAAATAACTCTTTATTAAAATTACTAAATTATAAAAATAAGTATGATTGCTATCAGAAAATATTGCCTTAATAAAATTAAGCATAAGTGAAGTAACAATTTTACTTACTATAGATTCTGTATCTCATATACATCAATACTATTTTAAGATATTATAGTCTTTATTTTATGCCTCTGGGATTAGATCACATGCTGAATTTCAGAGCCTGAAATAATAATTAGAGATGGTAGATGACTGGAAGGAAACTGGATTTGATTTTTATACTGAGTGTTTTTATAATACTAATATTTAAATCCATTGGTTACTACACTAAAGCTTTTTGAATCACTTTTTTTCAAATTTTAAAATCTTATGCTACCTCTTACACTACATAGCAAGGCATTATTCAACAGAAGCTTACTTTGTTAAATTGTTCTTTGTGAATGACAATGATGTGTAAGAATATTAAAATCATCAATATACTCACCAAATAACTACAAAGTTTTTAATATGTTGAAGGAATTTTTATATTCTGCATCTGGTAGAAAAATATCTTAATGTTCATTAGACACAGCCCTGGAAGGAATTAGGGTAATTTTTTTTCTTTTAGCTTAGAGATGAGTGAGTCCTTCAGTAACATTTAGAATTTCTTTTTACCATGAGCATTCTTGAATCTCGACTGTCCTGACCCATGAAACAATTGAACAGGATTTGAAAAACCACCTAAGGAGAGAATGGGGAACAAGAAATACAAAGAATGGACAGCAAGACAAAAAAAATAAAATATAACAACAAAAAAAAACCTGATCAAGCTGACAAATTTTGTTTTTCCCAGGCAGGTTTTATACCCATAGAAACAGGAAATGTGGAGTGAAAATGATGCGAAATCACTTTGTTTCTGGGGGAATGCACCTGTTCCCCAAAGCAGGATATTGACTAGGTAAAAAAAGTTCAGCAGGAGGAACAGAACAGAGTGGGTTGCTAAGTACCTGTCCACAATATCTATAGCTATTTGTTCTTAACTGGGACTAGTACTTTCCTACAGAGGCCTCAACTTTTGCCACAGAAATCTCAACTAAGATAGGACTTTTCCACTAAGGCCAAAACTTTGTTAGTAAGGACTTCTGGCTGTCAAGGCAGTTAACTTTACCCACAGTCAGTCCAAACACTTGACTATAAATACTGCACCTAGAAATTAAAAATAATATTTGTTTGCATGAGATGCAAGCATGAACATGTCTTGATTGGATTAACAACTTTTGGATTAGAATGGCTAGAAGATAAATACAAAAAGACAAATTAAAATTAAGTTAACTATTGGGTAAATAAACCTAATTAATATGCTTTATTGGCAAAACCAGAAAATAATATAGAGAAAACCATCAAAGTTTCAACAACATTAAGGTCAATGAAGCTATGAAACAAAAACCTTTTTAAAAGTAGGGATGTGAAAATTTTAATTTCTCATTTGTTTAGTGTTGCATGAGACTGTAGAAAAAATAGTGACAATGGGATAGAAGTCAACATTAAATTCAGAGTCACACAAAACATTAAAATAGACAGCATTTGATAAATAAAAGTGTAATTTCACAACTTAGTGAAATATTTATTTATAAAATATTATTTGAAATCATGTGACAATGAGCAGTCTAAAGCCCACACTAAAATGTTAGCTTATCTTTGGAGTTATAAATAGTATGCCAAAATTGGAATGTCTTCCTTTGAGACACGGATGCATTTGATGAAATCATATTCTCTCTAAAATTTTCATAACATCAACACTGCTGACAAGTATGAAGAAAGCAATGACTTGACTAGCTATTGATGTTGCAGTAAGTTTGTATTTTATTTTAATTTATTTACATTCCAAATATCCCACCTCCTGATCCCACTTCCTACAGTTCTTCAACCCATTCTTCTTCCCCATTTCCTCTGAGAGGGTGTTGCACAAGCCATCCACCCCATCTCACCTCAACATATCCCACACCAGCATCCATGATGCATCAAGTCTCTCCAGGATTCAGTCTATCGTTTCCCACTGGCCTGGAAAAAGCAGTACTCTGCTACATATGTGCCAGATGCCATAGACTAGCCCAAGTATGCTCTTTGGCTGGTGACTTACTCTCTCAGATCTTCCTGGGAGTTTGGGTTAATTGACACTATTGGTAATCCTATGGGGTTCTCATCTTCTTCAGTTCTTTCAAACTTTTCTCTAACTCTTCTGTATGCGTCCAATGATTAACTGTAATTATCTGCATGTGTCTCAGTCAGTTGTTGTTAGAGACACTAGGGGCCCTGCCTATTAACTGGAGGTGGTCTTTCCAGGTTCCATCTCCGCACTGTTGGGCAGTTCGGCTAAGATCACCACCTAGTTCCGGGAGCCTCTCACATCCCAGCTCTCTGGGACTTTCTAGAGTTCCTAAGAACTACCCACCACCAGATTACATGTCTTGTACATGGATCAGACCCCCTGAAACTGGAATCATGGATGATTTCAACTAACAAAGAATGTGTAGAGAAATAAATGTTTTCTCTGGAAGAGTACTGGCTATCACTCCTAATCACTGAGCAATCTCTCCAATTCAAGAATAGTATTTCTTTAAGACAAGATGTCTTTTCTAGAAGTTCTTATATTGGAATTTATAGATAAAATCTTTTGTAACATGTTATTAATTGTCTGAGAATATGTTTCCCATCTGTACCTTAAATACTAGCTTAATTTAAAATGTTAACTGTCATAAAACAACATTAATAACTATTTTTCATTTCATTTTTCATGCATGTTATTGAAGACTAAATAAATAGTCTAATGTTATGCTGGGCATGGTTGTGCACGCCTTTATTCACAGCATATGGGAGGCAGAGACAGATGGATTTCTGAGTTCGAGGCCAGCCTGGTCTACTAAGTGAGTTCCAGGACAGCCAGGACTATAGAGTGAAACTCTGTCTCACAAAACCAAAATAAATAAATAAATAAATAAATAAATAAATAAATAAATAAATAAATAAATAAATAAATAAATAAATGAATGAATGAATGAATGAATGAATGAATAAAAATTAAAAAAAATAAAAAAGAAGTCTGATTTTATTGTGTGAATTGATGCATTTAAAATTGATGCAAAATATAACATATGATTATTCCCACAATGAAGATAACCATAAGATATCTTATGTGATAAAATGTTTTAGCAGTGAACTATATTTTAACAGAGAGATCATTGAGAAGCCCTTAACTTGTGTCTTTTTTTATCCAAAATAGGGTGTATTATGTGTATGTATGATGGTATATATGTATGTATGCATTGTATGTGTGTGTCTTTCTGTGAGTGTATTTGAACTTTGTGAGGGTGCAAAGAGAAAGCGTTATGAACCAAGCAGTCCAGGAAGGTTGGGGTGGGGTGTCTCCTCTGGAGTTATACATCCCAGGATTTGGCTATATTTGAAGCCAGCAAACTCTAACAATAGTCTTGCTAATATCCCCTTCTAAATTTGAATCATATCTCTACACCCATTGCCCAAATTGTTGCTGTATGAACAATATGGATGCTGTAAATTCAAACTCTGCCCTTGTGATTCATTAAAAATTTCAGTTAACTACTAAGACATCTCTTTAAATACTCTTTTGTGAACACAGACAAATAATAAAATTCTTCTAGTTTTAGAGCTTTATGATAGCTATGAATTTCAACAAGATATCATAAGGATCTATTAATGATTAGAGGTTTAGCAAAGGTAAGTGCTTGATCATGGACCATTTTCCCCTTTGGTTAATGCCTCACATGTTGAATTATACCATATCAGAATTTACATGAATATTTGTCTTAAGCATTACACAGAATAAGAAAATAAACAGAATAGGAAAGAGAATGGAAGATAGTTTTGACATTACTAATTATTTTACAAAATTATTTTTAAGATGGAATTTAAAATGAGAGATAGTAATGGTTAGTGAAGTTGTTAAAAAAATGAAATTTTTGTGGAGAAAATAATTTTCTACACGAGATCTTTAGGCTAGTCTGTTCCAATAGGGGAAAATAACTGGTATTGGTAAGACATAATTTTTATTTGCAGTATTCAGTAGGCTAATGCAGAAAAATCATACTTTCCAAGGAAATTTGAGCTATGTAGTGAGAGCATATGGCTTAACAAGTGTTCTATTAATACAAGATACCATCACCAGGAAAATATTGTAAAATGAAACCATTTAATCATGACTTGCTGACAGTTTCAGAGATTTAGTTCATTCTTACTGTGGTGGGAGTGCAGTAGCATGTAGACAGACATGTTAATTGAGCAGTAGCGAGAAAATCTTCAGGTAGAAAGAAGAGAGAAACTCTGGTCTTGTAATGGACATTTTGAAATATCAAAATAATATCCAGTGTCAATACTTCCAAAAATGTTATACCCATTTCAACAACGTCATACTTATTCCAACAAGGCCATACCTGCTTACTCTTTCAATAATGTTACTCAGTACTTATTCAAATATATGAACCTTATGGGGGCCATTCTTATTCACATTGTTTCTAAATACTTTTTTTTTAATTGGACACTTTACTTATTTGCATTTCAAATGTCATCTCCATTCCATTTTTTCCACCTAGAACCCCTATATCCCATCTCCCTTTACCCTGATTCTATGAGGGTGATCCCCCAACCACCTACCCACTCCTGCCTCACCACTGGCATTAGGCATAGAGTGTGGAATAACCACAATACAACTCAGGAACTACATGAACTTCAGGAGGAAGTAAGACCAAAGAGTGGATGCTTCCATCCTAATTAAAACGGGGAACAAAATAATCAAGGGACGTAGATGATGGGAGGGAATTGTGAAGAAGAGAAAAGGGGGAGCAGAAATAGAGGGGAAGAATCAGGTATGGGAGAAGACAGGAGAGTTGTTCAGAGGGTCAGGACATTGAACAGGGGTGTATAGCAACTGGGGGATGAGGAACTGGTGGTAAAAAACAGAAAGTCCCAGATGCCAAGAAAGCAAGAGCTTCCCAGGACTCCAGAAGGATGGCATTAGCTAAAATACTCCCACAAAGGGAACGGGAAAACCTGTCGAGACTAAATATATTTTTTAAAGGGAGATAATAAAGTATTCTCTCCCTTCCTCTTTCTCTGTTTCTGTCTGTCTGTCTCTGTCTCTGTCTCTGTCTCTATCTCTCTCTCTGTCTCTCCCTCTCCTTTCCTTCATCTCTCTCTCCATCCCTCCCCCTCGGTTTTGTGGTGTGGTATGGTGGTGGTGGTGGTGGTGGAGATGGTGTGTGTGTGTGTGTGTGTGTGTGTGTGTTTGTGTGTGTGTGCATGTGAACACACACATGCCTGTGAAGAAATGCCATTGTGTGCATGTATAGGTCAGATGACATCAGAAGTCACTTTTATTTCTCTACAATATAGGACATAAGAGTCAAACTCAGGCTGTCAGGGTTGGCAGGAAACACTTCACCAGTTGAACCGTCTCTACTGCCCATAACATAAAGGTCTATATCTAGTTTTGTTTAGCCTATGTATAGTTTAGCTGACTATGGATTTACTTTCTTGGTGTATCGTGGCATAAAGACATTCTTCATATTTCTTTATACTTTATACTTTAGCAAGTAGTATAGTAGTGATGTTACTTTCAGAAATGTACTATGGTTATTTAAAATATTACTATTAAAGAAAAAATTAGATAAATGGTATAGGAGAACTCTATCCTGACAATGTTTCTGCATATATAAAATTAATCTAAAACAAAAATTGAAGATTAAATAATTAAGCTTGAGATATTCCGTCCTTTTACGAATATTCAGTAGGGACGTATAATTTAGGAGAAATAACAGATGTTTCAAGGTTTTGTTTCATAAGGCTTCTTCTACTTTGAAAATGTTTATGCAAACTGAAACGCCCAAAATAAAAATCAGTAAAGAAAATTGTATTTGAACACTGACATTTTTATTATGAACCACACATATGTAAACAAATTAAAATAGTAACATAAATATTTATCTTGCTAATATTTAAAATATTGAGTAATGAAATATTTGTGCATATTTTACTGTCTTGAAACAGAATCTCAACAATTACCTTAGGCTGTTTTTTTAACTCAAAGGCCTCATGTCTTAGTCTTCCAAGTATGGCTGTAGCTATGAGTATTAACTACCACACCAGCAAGATTTGTTTTAGATATTTACAAGAAAAATATTAGCTGGGATATAGGTATCTGCACCGTAGAATTTGTAAGAGAAAGAAGAATAAACTATTAATAAATTAGAATATGTTTAAAATATTCAGTTTTGTTGCTAATTTCCTGAAAAGAAAAAAAAATCATGACTTATATATACCATATATCCAGGATTATGTGTATAAGCTTGTGTGTATTTGTGTGTGTGTGTCCGCACACACATGCACATGCACACACGTGTGCACGTACCTAACTTATTTCTAAACATATAGCTTACTATAACTCTTCAAAATAAAATATCAGTTAACTCACAAAATGTCATGTTTACAGGATATTAGTTCAATTTTTAGGGTAGAAACCTAGATGTCAGAAAATTTACTATTTTTTTTTTATATTATGAAGATAGTTATATACCCTTGAGTATGTTTGAATTTTTCCCTTTAACATAGAAATGAATAATGGTTTGAAAAGTTGGTACTCTTTTTCAAACTTTTTGTTTGATCTTCCTGAGTTTTAAATCATGCACCCAGTCCCACTTATCTCCTCATCACCTTGTATCCTGCTTCCACCATTGCAACCACCCCAACAGAATAAGAATCTCATTGTGGAATTTGTAATGTCACAGTGTATATCCCTCAGTGTGTCCTTTTATCTACACTTCTTTGTTTCCAAGTTGTTCATTTTAATGAGTCTTAAGACTTCTACTATACTATCAGTACTAATGCATAACTGTAACTCCTCTCAGATATCCTGTTGTTGCCCTTTGTCATGGAGATCCTGTAGTATGGGATCTGTAGGGTGGCCATTTTAATATACTTCAGCAGTTCACCAATGGGGGTCAATGTTGTGGTGGCGCAATTCAAACCCCAGAATCTGGGCCTGAGAGGGATCTGGCTAATCAGACCACCAGCTCTGCCACACTACCACCATCTGGGAGAGCTTTCCTGCCCTTCCCAAGCTTCCCTTTCCAAAGTTGCAGCCAACAACGGGCAGAAACTACTTTCATGCTACCATACCCTCAGTGCTCTCTCATTTATGCCCCTGCCATCAAAGCCAGCTTTACTGTGCTGCCCAGACAAGGTAGAGGGGTCATACTCTACAGTGCTTCAGCAGGTAAGGGATGGAGCCAGGTCTCTAATTCTCACTCCCTCTGACCATGCTCACCAGTAACCCCCCAAACCAGGGCCAACTCCCTCCCTGCTGCTCAGATGAGGTGCATGGCCTAATCTCCCAAGTGCTGCAAGAGGTGATTGGGCTCATGACCCCATCAGGGACAGCTCTCCTGCCAAGGTTGGTGAGGGCAAAAGGAAGGGAAGGGGTCTCTCCTTTGTCCAAACAACTGCACAACACACAAGAGGCAGGACCAGGTACCCATGTCCATGCCCACCAGGCAGCTGATCAGAAAGCCCCAAATCTAGGGCCAGCTCTACTCTGCTGCTCAATCAAGGAAGGCTGTCACTAGAGGAAGGTTTTGAGATCATATATGCTCATGTCTGGCCAGTGTGTAGACAGCCTCTTTTTGCTGGCTGTGGATGAAGATTTATAGCTCTTGGCTTCATCTCCGGCTCTAACAAAAGATCTTCCTGAAAACTACCATGCTTCTCGGCAAGACAATAATTAAGTTAACCTCTGAAACTGTAAGTCAGCCCCAGCAACATTCTTTGCTTTATAGGAATTACTGTGTTTATAGTGTCTCTTCATAACAACAAAATCCAAATTTCGACACCTTCCATCCTTACCCTCCAATTCGTTCTCTAAATTTCTTTCTCACATTCACATTTTATTTTATACTCTATGATAATTATTAAAACGTCCAGGTAATAGTAAATAAACAGTAAATTACTAAGATTTCTTTTTGTGAATCTATTCAACATTTTATCATTTTTATCATTAATGTAACACTGTTCTTGTTCCGAATACAAATAAAATCTCAAAGAAAAATGAACTGTAATAAGAGGATATTAACCAAAGAAGTACAGATTTTCTAGGATACAATCCACAGAACTCAACAAACTTAAAAACAAGAAGGGTCCAAGTGAGAATGCTTCAATCACAGTTGTAAGGGAGAAGAAAGAAATCACACAAGGCAGAGAGAGAGAGAGAGAGAGAGAGAGACAGAGAGAGAGAGAGAGACAGAGAGAGAGAGAGAGACAGAGAGACAGAGAGACAGAGAGACAGAGAGACAGAGAGACAGAGAGACAGAGAGACAGAGAGACAGAGAGAGAGTGAGAACTAGGTGGGAGATGGAAAGGGGAGGAAAAAATGAACACATTCATGTAAGGGAAGGCAGTAGAGAAGCTGTGAGGGTTAGCAGCTCAACCAAGTCCACCTGCCCAGAGCATAGGAGGAACTCTGGCCAGATGTGGGCTATCCTCCCTACCCCTCCTTCCCCTGCCCTCATTAGTTTCCACATATTTGGTGCTAAATTTTCATTTTTTATTAAGTCTATGACAATCCTAGAACTGAGGTATCACAAAACTGGTTCATCCTTGTTTTCTGCAATGATCACTTTTCATACTATTAAAAGAGCTGGAGTCCTATTCATCCCTCCATGTTAAAATTAACTAGGTCCTAAGATTGCTGTGTTTACTGACTGCATGTGCTGCTGTTCCCAGTCCATGTCTCCATTCAGAGATCAAACACCCGCAGCAGCCTTATGACTTGATTAGGACAATTGAGAATCCTGAAATGGGTTACTGGGCCCAACTGGCTAATAAGGAAAAGCCACTTGGGATGTCATGGTTTCCATATTTAACGTTTGATCTATGCCGGCTGGCTCATAACTCATGGCCTGACACCCAACAGATTCTACAACATTCATACACTAAGTAGACTTAAGGAGACTTTTTTATATGTCTGGGGAAAAGAGAACTGTGGCATATGGGGACCCAGAACAATTCTATTATGCTTTATAGGGTTGTGAAACATCGGGATGGAAGGTATCAAAGGAAGATCTTATCACAGTCACCTTACAGGGGAGGGAATCTTAAGTTCAACTTAAGTTTACCAGCCTAGGAAAGCAGGAAAAGGGCTGGGAAACTGGGAAACCTTGGGGCCTCCGATTTTATATTATTGGGGGGAAAAATCCTCAAACTCATTTTCACAATTAGGCTCCTGATAAAACCAATAGTAAACCACCTGAATGTGACTGTAGGACCAAACCGAATTCTGGCAAACACTAAACCTATACCAAGAGGTCTTGCCCTGAAAACCCTATGCCAAATTCTGTTCCCAAACCAGTGTTTGTTGACCTCCCAGTCCTTCCCCAGCAGGCTCCCCGCCCCCCCGTAGATCTGCTCTGGTCATGGATGCTAAAAACCTTTCATATTTTGACCAGTTCCCAACCAGAGCTAATCATCTTCTGCTGGCTGTGTTATTATGCCAGAAACCCTTCTTATGAAGGTGTTGGATTTATGTCTAAATATAATGAGTCCAAGAGAGACACTGCATGCATATGGTCCCAAAAAGGCAGAACCTTAACCATACAGACCATATCAGGACAGAGGACCTGCCTGGTATGTTCCTGGGAAAAGTTCCCTTGTCACATCAACATATTTGTAACCAAAATACGCCCATGGTGCATTCCAAATATGTTATTTCACCCGTACAGGCATGGTGGGCCTTTTCAACAGAGTTGACTCTGTGTGTGAATGGAGAGGTTCTTAATTCCCCTACCACAAAGGAGTTCTCTATTCTAGTCCAATTGGTGCCATGCATAACCTGTTATTCAGAGGAAATAGTGCTGAAGAATCTAATAGGGCATGTTGGGGGAGACCTCAAAAGACAGAAGAGAGAAACTATTTCCCTAATGTTGGCTATAATTTTGGGAGCAGGGCTACCTGGTGCAGGCACTGGGATAGCAGCCCTAACATTGTAAGAGAATAACTATACAGCCTTAAATTAGATACAGATCAAGACAGCCAATGCTTAGAAAAATCCATTGCACACCTAGAGTGAAATGTAGATTCCCTGGCTGAGGTAGTTGAACAGAACAGACAAGGGTTAGACTTTGTGTTCTTGCATCAGGGAGGCTTGTGTGTTGATGTATTCAAAGAATGTTGGTTTTATGTAAATCATTCTGGCATCAAAGAATCACTAGCTAAGGTTAGAGAAAGCATAGAGAGGTGCCAAAGAGAACAAGAAAACTCCAAAAGCTGACATCATTCCCTATTTGATAATTCCCCACGGTTAACTACTCTCATTTCCACAATTACAGGGTCCCTTGTAATTTTTTTGTTGCTGCTCACATTTGGGCCATGCATAATTAAAAAGCTTATTCAGTATATAAAGCAGAGATTAGGGACTATTCAACTGATGGTGATGAGGTCCCAGTACAAACCAGTTAGCACAGATGATTTAGGCCTATAAAGAGCACATGATTGGCCTCTAGCGTCACCAAAAAGAGGGGAGAATGTTGTAACCCACAGATTACTAATACTAGAGAGACTTCAGTGTTGTACAGACAGAGGCTCCCATCCTCCTTTCCCCTGTCCTCCTTCCCCTGCGGCAATGCAGATAGCAAACAGATGGTTTCTGTGCTGCATCCTCCTGCAGCAGACTAGGCTGCCTCTTCCTCCCCTAGAGTTACAATGACAGGGCCCATAATGAGGACACAATCTCTCTGCCTCTGTGTGTGCAAAAACCAAAACTCCTGCTGGAAAGAACTCCAAGTACCTATCCTTGAGACCTTAGAGAAAAAGCAAGCTCAAGGGACACCATGGAAAAAGTAAAAGGTAAGCAGATGTCAGCCCACAGACAGATAAAACGGGCCATAAACTTAGTCCTTGAACAGACACTGAATACCCCCTCCCACTTCAGTACGATTACACCTTCTAGTCACCTTTTCTATAAATATTTACACAATTCCAATACTGTATATAAACCCAATGTTTTTTGGATTCAGGGTCACTTGCCAACATTCATGCAGTGAATGCTAGTTGGGTAAACCAAGGTTGAACTTGAAAATAAGACTTTTTTTGTGAGTTTCAGTAGAGTTTGCAATTCTTGGGCTCATCTGGGTTTCCTGTGGACCCAGAGCATAACATACTTTGCTATTAAGAATGAGGACATCAAAAAAAAAAATCCAAAACCACCACCACCACCAACAACAACAACAAACAACAACAACAACAACAACAACAAATGAGGACATCCAGAGATTAATAGGCAAACAGATGGAACCTGAAAATACCATGCTTAGTGAGGTAACTCAGACACAAAAGAACATTCATGGTATGTATTCACTAACAAATGGATATTAGCCAAAAACCCAAAACCAAACAAAACCAAACCAAACAAACAACAACAAAAACTACAGAATACACAGGATACAGTCCACAGAACTCAAAGAGCTCAACAAGCTGAAGTACCCAAGGGAAGACGCCTCGGTCCTAATTGGGAGGGAGAAGAAATCAACCACAAGTTGGGAGCGAAGAACGAACGTGGGAGAAAAAGTGGAAAGAGGTAGAGTAGGGGATGGATTCTGATCTGGTATTGTATAAGGGAAAAAGACTGAAGCCTTGAGGGCCAGCAGAAATAAGGGAAATAGGCAAACTCGGGAAATAGGATGTTTCAAGGATACCCTATAATGCACCAGAGACCTGGGAGGTGAGAGATTCCAGCTTCTGGCTATTATAAATTAGGCTGCTATGAACATAGTGGAGCATGTGTTCTTATTACAAGTTGGAACTGAAAGACCCCCGAAAGGAGACCCTCACTCAAGCCTCGGGACAGCCGCAGACCCAAGAAGACACTGAGAACGAACTCAAAATGCTGAAGGCAAGATTTAATAAAGCAGCAGTATGAAAGCAGCACATAGACCAGAGCTCTGGGGTCGAAACTCATACACCTAGTGGTGTAGAGGAGAATCGACGACCAGCCAAATTTTTCACAGGCTTATATAGGAAAACTCAAGGGGGGAGAGCGGGGCAGGGAAAGTACAAGTTTACATAACTAAGGGGTTCTGCCAAGGGACAAGGAGTTCTGCCAAGGGATTCTACGTAACTAAGGGTCATGTCCTATTATTTGGCAATGAATCTGGTTCATTCTGAGGTTGTTCCAGGAGGCCCTTATCTCAAAAATGTTCTTGGAACAGTCTTTAGTTGGGAGGGTTCGAACTCTAGGGTGAGGATTTCAGGAATGCATTCTGGGGTGAAGAGTTCAGGAGCGTTCTGGGAACACTCTCTAGATGGGAGGGGTCGGGCTCTGGGGTGAGGAAGAATTCAGTAATTACTTTTTTATTCTTCATTCCCCACTTCTTTTAGGAGATAGCTCTAATCTTAGAGCGAGTTTTCAACCTCCTGAAGGCCCCGATATTGTTGCCTTAGTACCATAACCTGTACTGCATTTATCCTTTCTCTAATAAAAGCTACTAACTTATTAAGGATGCAGGGGCCAAAAGTAAGCAAAAGCATAAGAGTAATCAAAGGTCCTGCTATGGTGGAGAATAGAGTGGTGAGCCAAGGGGACTTATTAAACCAGCTCTCGAACCATCCTTGTTGGCTTTTTCTTTCTCTTTTACGTATATCTAGGCGTTCTCTAAGTTTGGCCATAGAATCTTTGATTACTCCTGAATGGTCAACATAAAAACAACATTCTTCTTTTAGGGCAGCACAGAGTCCTCCTTCTTTAAGGAATAATAAGTCTAATCCCCTTCTATTCTGTAGCACCACTTCGGACAGGGAAGTTAAAGATTCTTCTAATTTGGTTATAGACTGTTCTATAGTTCTAAGATCAACATCCATAGCTGCACGTAGTACTTCATAGTATTGGGGGGTCTTAATTAAGGCAGCGGTTCCTGTACCTACTCCAGCCGCTACTCCTAATCCTAATAGAACTGCCAAAGTTAAGGTAACGGGCTCTCTTCTCCAGCGGACCCGATGCTCAAATTTGTCTAAAAAGGAGCTATCATCATGATACAGGAGTCTAGGAATAAGCTGAACCAAAATGCAGAAATCTTTGGAACTATTAAAAACAGACATAGACACACAAGGAGTGAGACCGGTATTGCAAGCCCATACTGTGTCTAAGGGGGGCACTCGATACTGACCACTTTTGCTAGACGGGATGTTCTGGGTCTGATTACAGAGGTGCCCTTTATCCTGAGGTACCTGGCCCAAACAAAGCCCTCTTCCGGAAACTGCTGCTAGAGTCAACTTTCTGTTTTCTCCCCAAAGACATTGAGAATGATCTGAAGTGATATTATAAGTTCTGATCTGAGCTATTCCTTCATAATAAGGGGGGCTAGAGGTATAGCATAACCAGCATGATTGAGTCATATTAGGGTTAGTTCTATTTAAAGCTAAAAAAGCTCCCTGGACTAGACTGACCAGACAGTCCTTTGTACCTAGGGGTGGTGGGGAAGCCAAGGTAGGCTTTATGAGGGGAGTATTAGTCCCTAGGGAGGGTACCACTGAGTTGGGCTGTGGAGCTGGTACGGCTGGGACCTTTGGGGGAGCCGGTACGACGGGGGGCCCTGTTCTATAAGGACCTT
This sequence comes from Mus musculus, assembly GCF_000001635.26. NCBI lineage: Eukaryota > Metazoa > Chordata > Mammalia > Rodentia > Muridae > Mus > Mus musculus. The sequence continues at coordinate 43,615,079 of NC_000087.7, forward strand.
GTTAGGCCCAACGGGTGTCACCGCCGGGTCTCTCACTGTCAGCCTGATCGTGAAAATGAACCCAGGATCTCTTGGTGGAATGTATACTCACCAACCCCACCTATTTCCTTTAAGCCAACTTAGACGGTGTTGTTTCCCTTTCTCGGTGAACTTTATAAGTAGGGGGTTGCAGCATTTACCTTTGCATGGTCCTGGGGGGCTGTTTTCAAAAGCGCACCCATTCTCTGGATATTTATAGGAGTTTCTTTCTCCTTCGTTTGACTTATCATAGTCACTTCCTCCTTTTACCGTGATTAGGTCCCAGCCAGAGGAGGGCTTCCAGTAAGCTTCCCCTGTCGTTTCACATGTCCATTTACCACAAAAGTAATCTGATGCCCCTCCACATTCTCGTTGAAGCCTTTTGCTCTGACCCTGACCAGGGTAAACATAAAATTGTGCAGCTCTAAGATTACCTCGGTAAAACTGCCCCAAACACCCATATGTGCTCCCTATCCCGTTTGGGACACACCGCTCTTCAGGGGGTGGGTTACTAAGATCGGTATGATCGGGGAGGTCCCATTTGGGGGATCCTGCCACTAACTTACAGATGTCAGGTGTGAGATCAGGCCACCAAGTCCAGAGGGGATGGACTGCAGTGGTTGCCCACACAATGTTTCCCTCCTCATTAAGCACTTCCCAAGACTGTTGAATTGGAGCATGAGGGTTATGGTTCCCTAGGCTCAGGGTGGCGCCTGCAAACGAAGCTTAAGAGGATTGTCAGTGGCTGCCACTGTCCAATCGTCTTCATGGTTTTCTTCATCTTGACTGGCGGCCCTCTTGACGTGGGAGGCGTGGATCCAGGAGGCAATCCCGTCAACTTTTACCGCAGTAGGGGTTATCAGTAACACCAAATAGGGTCCCTTCCACCGTGGCTCGAGGCTGCCGGTTCGATGCCGTGTGACCAAGACTTTGTCTCCAACTCGGAACCCGTGGGGTACTGCGGTGGTCCTGGGGTATAGGCTGCCTTCAGTTGGTCCCAAATCTGTGTCCTAATCACTTCTAGGGCCTTTAAATGAATAAGCAAAGAGGAGGGTAAGACAGGGTCAGAGTCGGAAACCAATGTTCCACCAGCTTCCATTAAGGGGGGAGGTCCTCCATACAGAACTTCAAAAGGAGTGAGCCCGAAACGTCCAGGGGTGTTTCGGGCTCGGAAGAGCGCAAGAGGGAGGAGAGTCACCCAGTCTTTCCCGCCGGTCTCAATGACTAATTTAGTCAAGGTCTCTTTTAAGGTCCTATTCATCCTCTCTACCTGTCCTGAGCTTTGAGTGCGGTAAGCACAGTGTAATTTCCAATCGATGCCCAACTGAGTGGCCAAGCCCTGACTTACCTGGGCAACAAAGGCTGGTCCATTATCGGACCCGATTACCTTAGGGATTCCAAATCTTGGCAGGATTTCTTCAAGGATCTTCTTGGCCACAATCTGGGCAGTCTCAGTTTTAGTGGGAAACGCCTCAACCCATCCTGAAAAAGTGTCTACAAATACTAACAGATACTTGTTACCATACATTCCAGGTTTAACTTCAGTAAAATCTACCTCCCAATACACTCCAGTACGGTCTCCCCGTTGTCTCTTTCCAGGTTCTTTTTAGGCTCTAGTCGCATTAGTGAATGCACATGGTTTGCAGGAGTCTATAATCTTTGGAGCCACTGACTTCAGGTTGGAGACTTGGTATCGGGAATTTTTAATTAGTCTCATCATTTTTTCAACTCCCAGGTGGGTGAATTGGTGTAGTCCTTTCACAAATTTTATTTCTTCTTCAGGAGTCAATTCTATTTTCCCTTCGAAAAAGTATGGGAGGGGATCACTGGTCCACAATAGCTCTTTTATGTTATACCTCTCATCCTCAGGGCTTTTGGGCGGATCACCTTTTTCAGTTAAGATCATGGCCCCTTGAGCAACTTGTTTTGCCACTGAGTCTGCCATTCGGTTGCCCTTGGCCACCAAGTCTTCTCCTCTTTGGTGGCCGGGGCAGTGGATGATGGCTACCTTCTTAGGTGCATGTATGGCTTCCAACAGGGCCAGAATTTCTTCTTTGTTTTTAATGTCTTTACCAGCCGAGGTCAATAGCCCTCGCTGCCTGTAGATGGCCCCATGGATGTGTGCGGTAGCAAAAGCATAGCGGCTGTCAGTGTAGATGTTAACGATTTTACCTTTAGCCTCTCGGAGGGCTTGTATAAGCGCTATAAGTTCAGCCTTTTGTGCCGACGTTCCTTCAGGCAAAGCGCTTGCCCAAATTACCTTTTTCCCGTCCACCACCGCAGCTCCAGCCTTTCGCTTCCCCTCTATCAGGAAACTGCCGCCGTCCCTATACCAACTGGGAGCTCCAGGCCAGGGTTGGTCAGTCAGGTCTCTTCTGGTCCCAGTTTCTTCAGCGAGGATGTCTGTACATTGATGTACTGGGACGGAATCATTTGTTAGAGGGAGAAGGGTAGCTGGGTTGAGGATGGCAGGGGGCGCAAAGGTTACATGCTCATTTAGCAGCAGGCTCTGATAGTGTGTCATTCGGGAATTTGTCATCCATCTGTCAGGTGGCTGCCGCACAATACTTTCCAAGGCATGAGGGGCTACAACAGTCACCTGTTGTCCCATTGTCAATTTGTCAGCATCTTTAATCAGCAGGGCCACTGCCGCAATAGCTTTCAGGCATGTGGGCCATCCACTAGCAACGGGATCTAATTTCTTTGACAAATAGGCTACAGGTCTCTTCCAGGGTCCCAGTGCTTGTGTCAACACTCCCCTGGCTACGCCCGCTCTCTCGTCCACATATAGGACAAAAGGCTTAGTCAAGTCAGGTAATGTTAGCGCGGGGGCAGTCATTAGAGACGATTTGATAGCCTCAAAAGCTCTTTGGTGCTCTTCTTTCCACTCAAAAGGAAACACTTCCTTAGTCAAAGGATATAGAGGTGCCGCTAGGGTTGCAAAGCCTGGAATCCAGAGTCTACAAAAGCCAGCAGTCCCCAGAAACTCACGTACCTGCCGTGGGGTAGTTGGCGATGGGATCATCATAACAGTCTTCTTCCGGGCCTCTGTGAGCCATCTTTTACCCCCTCGGAAGGTATACCCCAGGTAGGTTACCTCAGTTTGACAAATTTGTGCCTTTTTAGCCGAAACTCGATACCCCAAGTCACTCAGTTCTGCGAGGAGCCTCTCAGTTCCCTGCTGACACAGCTCCTTCGAGGCTGCCGTGACCAAGAGATCATCCACATATTGTAGTAGGGTAAGCTGAGGGTTTCAAGCGCGAAAAGGCGCGAGATCCCGATGGAGGGCCTCGTCAAACAGGGTGGGGGAATTTTTGAACCCCTGTGGTAGCCTAGTCCAGGTTAGTTGACCAGTCTGTCCGCCTTCTGGGTCCCTCCATTCAAAGGCAAACAGGAGCTGACTCTTAGGGTGCAAGCGCAGGCAAAAGAAGGCATCTTTTAAGTCTAGGACTGTATACCATGTTCTCTCAGGTGGGAGAGAGCTTAATAAATTGTACGGGTTCGGGACTGTGGGGTGAATGTCCAGGACCCTTTTGTTAACTTCCCGGAGGTCTTGCACCGGGCGATAGTCATTAGTCCCTGGTTTTCGAACAGGCAGAAGTGGTGTATTCCAGGGGGACTGACAGGCCACTAAAACTCCTTGGTCTAGCAACCTCTGGATATGAGGCCGGATGCCCTCCCTAGCTTCCTTGCTCATGGGGTATTGTCTTACCGAGATGGGGGTGGCATCAGCTTTAAGTTCTACCACAACCGGAGGCACTTGTTTAGCCAACCCCATTCCTGCTTGTTCTGCCCAGACATTGGGGAATGCAGTTAGCCAGCCTGAAGAGACTGCATTTTTGGGTTGCTCTTCATGCAACCAATACTCTTCCTCTGTGTTGAGGACAAGGCAGGCAACGGGGGCTTTTCCCCAGCTTACTTGTGGGCCTTCTGAAGTAAATTGGATTTGAGCCTTTAGTTTGGTTAGCAGATCGCACCCCAAGAGGGGAGCAGGACACTCAGGTATCACCAGGAAGGAATGGGTCACTATGTTCTTGTTTATCTGTAGGGCTCGTTCGGTCGTCCAGGGGTAAAATTTACTACCAGTGGCTCCAATCACCATGGTCTTTTTAGAGCCTAGCTTGCCTAGGGGGCTAGTGAGTACTGAATGCTCTGCTCCGGTGTCTATCAGGAAGTTGACGGGAGTCCCCTCCACGGACAAAGTTACCCTAGGCTCAGGGAGGAGGTCTGAGCCCCGACTTCCCTAATCCTCTTCTAGGGTCAGGACCTTGGATCGCTCCCGTTTTTTAGGGCAATCTCTAGCCCAGTGTCCTTTCTCTTTGCAATAGGCGCATTGGTCTTTTTCCAGTGGTATCTTTCTGCCACCTGGCGGTTTCACTGCCCTGTTGCCCAGGAGCCCTGTTTTACCTTTTCCTGACTGTCTATCATTCACAACTGCGGCCAAAATTTTACTCAAATTTCTCTCCTGACGGCGATCCCGTCTATTTTCCCTCTCCTCTATTTCTTTCTTCTCTCTCTCCTGCCTCTCCTCTTCTGTTTCCCTCTTATGATAGACTTTCTCTGCTTCTTTTACTAAATCTTGGAGCGTATGATCTTGGAGCCCCTCCAGCCTTTGCAGCTTTTTCTTAATGTCGGGAGTGGACTGACCAATGAAGGCCATGGCTACAGCGGCTCTCTGCCCCTCTGACAAGGGGTCAAAAGGGGTGTACCTCCTATATGCCTCCATTAGACGCTCAAGGAAGACTGAGGGTGGTTCAGTCTGCCCCTGCAAGACCTCTCTTACCTTAGCCAAATTGGTGGGCCGTCTAGTGGCTCCTCTGAGACCTGCCACTAGAGTCCGGCGATAGACAAGGAGGCGTCCCCTACCTTCCGCGGTGTTGTAGTCCCAGTTGGGGCGGTTCAAGGGGAAAGCCTCGTCCACGAGGTTAGGGAGGGCAGTGGGTGTGCCGTCCTCTCCCAGAACATTTTTTCTCGCCTCCATCAGGATTCTTTCTCTTTCTTCTGTGATAAAAAGAACCTGCAAAAGCTGCTGACAATCATCCCAAGTGGGTTGATGGGAGAACATAAGTGACTCAAGAAGCCCAGTAAGCCCAGAGGGGTTCTCTGAGAAAGGAGGGTGGTTAGTTTTCCAATTATATAAATCAGTAGAGGAAAAAGGCCAGTACTATAAAGGAATGAGATCATTGGGTCCTGGCGCTGGCCCTCCCACATGTGCTCTAAGTGGTAAGGCAACTGTTGAATCCGGCCCCCCTTTTTCCCAGGGGCTTCGGCCTCGTCGGCTCCGAGTCCCCCCCGCCGGTCCCTGTGCCCCTCTCGCTATTGGTCCCTGTGGTGGGGTGGCTGCAGGTGGCTGCTGGGGCAGGGGATAAGGGGGAGGTTGGGAGTCCATCCAGAGGAGGTCGTCAATCTCTGGATAAATCTTGGGGGGAGCTGACGGGCTGGACTTTCCGGCTGCATCAGACTGAGCAACCGCAACCGTCATTTTCGAAGAATTTGGGGTCCAAGGCTTGACCCACGGAGGTGGGAATTGGACGAGATTCTGCCAGGTCACAATGTCGGGGATCTGATCAGGGTGACCCCCTTCCTCCTGAAAAACAATTCGCCTGACGGCGGCAGTTAGTGACAAGTCAAAAGCACCTTCTGGTGGCCAGCCCACTCCAAATGTCGGCCACTCGGAGGTGCAAAAGGTCTGCCACGGACCCTTTCTGACCTCCACCGACTGGTTGTGGGCTCTGACCCGCACCTCCTTCCAATGCTCCAGAGTTAGAGAAAGGGGAGTGGACACAGATTGTCCCATTTCCAGAATAATAGTAGACACAACAAGAGTGAACACGAGACTAAGACAAAAAAGAAACCAAAAGCGGCGGCGACTTCGCGTCGACCACAAGCAACTCAGAGAATCAGATGGCCTTTCTAAGGCCGGCCGATTGAGACCCTCTGCACGAGGTGGGACTCGAACTCACGATCTCGCAACCAAAGATGGTCTCTTGGCCTCCAAAGGGGTCACCAGGCGTCCCTGGTCCTCCCCTGTTCCTCCTGGGACGTCTCCCAGGGTAAACAGACTGTGGACACCTGGACACGTCTATCCTTATCCACCCTGCGTTCCCTCTCGGAGCGCGGTCTCACTGAGCGTCCGCAAAACCGAAACTGCGATCGCACCAAACTTAGAAACAGAACACAGACACCAGACCAAGACAGGTCAAAAAATCTTACCTTAAAGTGGGTCTAGGGTCTCTGGGTGGTCGCGCTGATCCCGGACGAGCCCCCAAATGAAAGACCCCCGAAAGGAGACCCTCACTCAAGCCTCGGGACAGCCGCGGACCCGAGAAGACACTGAGACCGAACTCAAAATGTTGAAGGCAAGATTTAATAGAGCAGCAGCATGAAAGCAGCACATAGACCAGAGCTCTGGGGTCGAAACTCATACACCTAGTGGTGTAGAGGAGAATCGAGGACCAGCCAAATTTTTCACAGGCTTATATAGGAAAACTCAAGGGGGGAGAGCGGGGCAGGGAAAGTACAAGTTTACGTAACTAAGGGGTTCTGCCAAGGGACAAGGGGTTCTGCCAAGGTATTCTACGTAACTAAGGGGTCATGTCCTATTATTTGGCAATGTATCTGGTTCATTCTGAGGTTGTTCCAGGAGGCCCTTATCTCAAAAATGTTCTTGGAACAGTTTTTATTTGGGAGGATTCGAACTCTAGGGTGAGGAGTTCAGGAATGCATTCTGGGGTGAGGAGTTCAGGAGCATTCTGGGAACACTCTCTAGATGGGAGGGGTCGGGCTCTGGGGTGAGGAAGAGTTCAGTAATTAATTTTTTATTCTTCAGAACATCTTCTGGGTATATGCCCAGGAGTGGTATTCCTGGATCTTCCTATATTACTATGTCCAATTTTCTGTGGAACCACAACACTGATTTTCAGAGTGGTTGTATTAAATTGCAATCTCACCAATAATGGAGGAGTGTTCCTCATTCTCCACATCCCCACCAGCATCTACTGTCACCTGAATTTTTGATCTTAGCCATTCTGACTGGTGTGAGGTGGATGGAATCTCAAGGTTGTTTTGATTTGTATCTCTCTGATGATTAAGGATGTTGAACATCTTTTTGCTTCTCGTACATTCTGAATTCCTCAGTTGAGAATTTTTTGTTTAGCACTGTACCCCATTTTTAATAGGGTTATTTGATTCTTTGGAATTCATCTTCCTGAGTTCTTTATGTATATTGGATATTAGTCTCATATATGATCTAGGATAGATAAAGATCCTTTCCCAATCTATTGGTGGTCTTTTGTGTTATTGACAGTGTCTTTTTCCTTACAGAAGCTTTGCAATTTTCTGAGGTCCGGTTTGTGGATACTTGATCTTACAGCACAAGCCGTTGCTCTTCTGTTCAAGAATTTTCCCCCTGTGCCCATATCTTAATGGCTTTAATCCACTGTCTTCTCTATATGTTTCAGTGTCTCTGGTTTTATATGGAGTTCTTTGATCCACTTAGACTTGTGTTTCTTTTTCTTTCTTTTCTTGATATATTGGATTTTTTCCTAATATTCATTATAGAACAATATGTGAAATGTTTGTAAAAAACATTCCTAAATGTTCCATAACCTTCCCAAACACTGTCTCCAGCTGGAGACCAACTGTTTAAATATATTAGACTACTCAAAATATTATATATTCAAATCATAATAAGACTGAAGCTATGGTGACAGCTAGAGGCATAAATTGCTTCTGAGTAAAATTTTCACACTAAATGGACAACTTTGACCATAGACCAGGCACTGAGTTAACATGTCAGTTGTGGGCATAAATATATCACCTCCTGTTTAAACGTGTACACTGTGTTTAAACTGTAAGATAGACTTTGCAACACCTATTCCCTTGTTTGTCTTCCCAATATTTTATTATTGAATAAAGCTTATTTGTCTGAATTTTATTACTTGTCTATTTGGTTGTTATATAGGAGATAGGTTGCCAGGCATATTACTTCTATGACTTCTACCTTTGTCATTGATAGTCTTAGTTGTTAACTTTACTGAATATTGAATTAACTAAAAGTGAAAAGCACTGGATATAAGTGATTTTTGGTTCATTTCCTCATTTGAGGTCTAAAAACCTATCCTCACTCTGGGACACATATTCTTGTGCTAGCCTATGTAAAGCAGGTAGAAGACCCATTTGGTTTTTGCCTGCTTGTATTCATTCTCACAGGTATGCTTGTTCTTTAGAAGGTTTCAGAGTATATTTCTTTGAGAGCCCAACATACACTGAAGAACATCTGGGAAATTCAGTCTTGTGGACAGAAGATCTATTGGATTCCTTGACTTTCTTTCTATAGACATCTATTTTTAAATACCTGGGCTGGACCACAGTGTATAAGTCCCTCTACAAACACACACACACACACACACACACACACACACACACACACACAAATAATTATTTCAGTTTTTTCTTTAAAGAATTTTGACTACCATACCTAAAATCTTTAAAATTAAATTTATCTTCCTATATCCAATTACTTTCATGCTCCTGTTTTGAAGATATTCTAAACTATGTCATACTATCCATTTTACTAATTATTTTATTTATTTGTATTTCAAATGTGATCCCCTTCAGCATACTCCCTCCATGAGGAACCTACCACACTTCCGTCCTCTCTCTAAAAGTTTACTCTCCCACCCACATCTCTAGAATTCCCCTTTTCTGGGGACATAAAGCTTCCACAGGACAAGCACACACCCTCATCGCACTGAGGCCAGACAATGCTATCCTCTGCTACATATGTATAGTAGCGGTTATGGACTAGTACATGTATGCTTTTTGGTTGGTTGCTTAGTACCTGAGAATTCTGGAAATCTAGTTTTTTCATGGTGTTGTTCTTCCTATAGGGTTGTAATTCCCTTCAGTTCCTTCAGTCTTTGATCAAACTCTTCCATAAGGGTTCCTGGGTTTAGACCAATGGATGGCTGTAAATATCTGCATCTGTCTCAGTCAGTTGATGGCATAGCCTCTTTTAGGACAGTCATGCCATGTTCCTGTCTGAAAGCATATCTTGGTCAATTAACAAATGGGACCTTCTGAAACTGAAAAGGTTCTGTAAGGCAAAGGACACTGTCAATAGGACAAAATGGCAACCTAGTAATGGAGAAAAGATCTTTACTAACCCTACATCTGATCGAGGGCTAATATTCAAAATATACAAAGAATTCAAGAAGCTAGACACCAAAAAAAAAAAAAAACACATTCTAATGAAAAAATGAGCTCTAGAGCTAAACAAAATTCTCAATTTAGGAATCTCAAAAGCCTGAGAAGCAACTAAAGAAATGTTCAACATCCTCATTTATAGTGAAATACAAATCAAAACCACGCTGAGATTCCATCCTAAACCAATCAGAATGGTTGAGACCAAAATGTCAGGTGAAAATAGCTGCTAGAGCAAATGTAGATAAAAAAGAACACTTTATCTTTGCTACTGGGATTGCAAAGTGTTTTCCAGATTCTATAATCTGGAAAATATTCTGGCATTTCTTCACAAAATTGGAAATAAGTCTATCTGAATATTCATATATACAACTTCTGGGCATATACCCCAAAAATGCTCTACCATATCATGAGTAAACCTTCAGTGTTTACAGCAGCCTTAATTATAATAGTGGGGGTTCAAGGACTATGCCGAACTTAGGAAATTAATCTGAACAGGTAAGAGAGTGCACCACAGAACCGGACAGCTTCTGGGACAGGCCAAGCCACAGAACCGCTGAGGCAGCACCCTTTTCGGGCCATAGAAAGCCAGCCAGCCTCCCAACCAAAGGACAGGTATCTGCCTGGTTCGGAAGGCCTCAGCCTCAGGAGCAGCGGATGCCACCTTGGTTCTATGACGCCACCGAACTTAGCAACTTAGTCTGCACAGGTGAGAGTGTGCACCAAAGAAGCTGACAGCTTCTGGGACCTGTCAAGCAACACAGCTTCTGGAAAAGGTCCTGTTTTGGGCCCACTTCTTCAGCCAGGAGAGGTCCAAACACAAGATAATCTTTGCACCTTCCCTGTAGGAGGAGAGCTTGCCAGCAGAGAGAGCTCTGAGCACTGAAACTCAGATGAGAGAGTCTGTCTCCCAGGTCTGCTGATAGACGCTAACAGAATCACCAGAAGAACAATCTCTAAACAGAGTCAACTATAACAACTAACTCCAGAGATTACCAAATGGTGAAAGGTAAATGTAGGAATCTTACTAACAGGAACCAAGACCACTCACCATCATCAGAACCCAGCACTCCCACTTCGCCTAGTCCAGGGCACCCCAACACATCCGAAAACCTAGACGCAGATTTAAAAGCATATCTCATGATGATGGTAGAGGACATCAAGAAAGACTTTAATAACTCACTTAAAGAAATACAGGATAACACTGCTAAAGAGTTACAAGTCCTTAAAGAAAAACAGGAAAACGCAATCAAACAGGTAGAAGTCCTTACAGAAAAAGAGGAAAACACATCCAAACAGGTGATGGAAATGAACAAAACCATACTAGACCTAAAAAGGGAAGTAGACACAATAAAGAAAACTCAAAGTGAGGCAACACTGGAGATAGAAATCCTAGGAAAGAAAACAGGAACCATAGATTTGAACATCAGCAACAGAATACAAGAGATGGAAGAGAGAATCTCAGGTGCAAAAGATCCCATAGAGAACATCGGCACAACAATCAAAGAAAATGGAAAATGCAAAAAGATCCTAACTCAAAATATCCAGGAAATCGAGGACACAATGAGAAGACCAAACCTATGGATAATAGGGGTGGATCAGAATGAAGATTTTCAACTCAAAGGACCAGCAAATATCTTCAACAAAATTATTGAAAAAAACTTCCCAAATCTAAAGAAAGAGATGCCCATGAACATACAAGACGCATACAGAGCTCCAAATAGACTGGACCAGAAAAGAAATTCCTCCCTACACATAATAATCAGAACAACAAATGCACTAAATAAAGATAGAATACTAAAAGCAGTAAGGGAAAAAGGTCAAGTAACTTATAAAGGCAAGTCAAACAGAATTACACCAGATTTTTCACCAGAGACTATGAAAGCCAGAAGAGCCTAGACAGATGTTATACAGCCATTAAGAGAACACAAATTACAGCCACGGCTACCATACCCAGCCAAACTCTCCATTACCATAGATGGAGAAACAAAAGTATTCCATGACAAAAACAAATTCACATATTACCTTTCCACAAATCCAGCCCTTCAAAGGATAATAACAGAAAAAAAAAATACAAAGAAGGGAATCTTGCCCTAGAAAGAACAAGAAGATAATCCCTCAACAAACCTAAAAGAAGACAGCCACAAAAACAGAATGCCAACTATAACAACAAAAATAAGAGGAACCAACAATTACTTTTCCTTAATATCTCTTAATTTCAATGGTCTCATCTCCCCAATAAAAAGATATAGACTAACAAACTGGCTACACAAACAAGACCCAGCATTTTGCTGATTAAAGGAAACACATCTCAGAGAAAAAGATAGACACTACCTCAGAATGAAAGGCTGGAAAACAATTTCCCAAGCAAATGGTATGAAGAAACAACCTGGACTAGCCACCCTAACATCTGATAAGATTGACTTACAACCCAAAGTCATCAAAAAATACAAGGAGGGTCACTTCATTTTCATCAAAGGTAAAATCCTCCAAGAGGAACTATCAATTCTGAATATCTATGCTCCAAATACAAGGGCAGCCACATTCATTAAAGAAACTTTAGTAAAGCTCAAAGCACACATTGCACATCACACAATAATTGTGGGAGACTTCAGCACACTACTTTCACCAATGGACAGATAAAGGAAACAGAAAATAAACAGGGACACAGTGAAACTAACAGAAGTTATGAAACAAATGGATCTAACAGATATCTACAGAACATTTTATCCTAAAACAAAAGGATATACCTTCTTCTCAGCACCTCATGGTACCTTCTCCAAAATTGACCACATAATAGATCACAAAACAGGCCTCAACAGATACAAACGTATTGAAATTGTCCCATGCATCCTATCAGATCACCATGCACTAAGGCTGATCTTCAACAACAAAATAAATAATAGAAAGCCAACATTCACGTGGAAACTGAACAACACTCTTCTCAATGATATCTTGGTCAAGGAAGGAATAAAGAAAGAAATTAAGGACTTCTTAGAGTTCAATGAAAATGAAGCCACCTCATACCCAAACTTATGGGACACAATGAAAGCATTTGTAAGAGGAAAACTTATAGCTCTGAGTGCCTCCAAAAGGAAACTAGAGAGAGCATACATTAGCAGCTTGACAACACTCCTAAAATCTCTAGAACAAAAGAAAGCAAATTCACCCAAGAGGAGTACACGGCAGGAAATACTGAAACTCAGGGGCAAAATCAACCAAGTAGAAACAAGAATAACTACTCAGAGAATCAACCAATTGAGGAGCTGGTTAATTGAGAAAATCAACAAGATAGACAAACCCTTAGCCAGACTCACTAGAGGGCACAGGGAAAGCATTCTAATTATTAAAATCTGAAATGAAAAGGGAGACATAACAACAGATCCTGAAGAAATCCAAAAAACCATCAGTTCCTTCTACAAAAGGATATACTCAAAAAAAACTGGAGAACCTGGAAGAAATGGAGAAGTGTCTAGACTGATACCAGGTACCAAAGTTGAATCAAGATCAGGTTAATGATCTAAACAGCCCGATATCCCCCAAAGAAATAAAATCAGTCCTTAATAGTCTCCCAACCAAAGAAAGCCCAGGACGAGATGGGTTTCGTGCAGAGTTCTATCAGACCTTCAAAGAAGATCTACTCCCAGTTCTGCACAAACTATTCCACAAAATAGAAACAGAAGGTACTCTACCCAACTCATTCTATGAAGCCACAATTACTCTGATACCTAAACCACAAAGGACCCCACAAAGATAGAGAACTTCAGACCAATATCACTTATGAATTTTGATGCAAAAATCCTCAATAAAGTTCTTGCTAACCAAATCCAAGAACACATCAAAACAATCATCCATCCTGACCAAGTAGGTTTCATCCCAGGGATGCAGGGATGGTTCAATATACGGAAATCCATCAATGTAATCCAGTATATAACAAACTTAAAAACGAAAACCACATGATCATCTCGTTAGAAGCTGCGAACGCATTTGACAAAATCCAACACCCATTCATGATAAAAGTCTTGGAGAGATCAGGAATTCAAAGCCCATACCTAAATATGATAAAAACAATCTACAGCAAACCAGTAGCCAGCATCAAAGTAAATGGTGAAAAGCTTGAAGCAATCCCACTAAAATTAGGGACTAGACAAGGCTGTCCACTCTCTCCCTACCTATTCAACATTGTACCTGAAATCCTAGCCAGAGCAATTAGACAACAAAAGGAGATCAAGGTGATACAAATTGGAAAGGAAGAAGTCAAAATAGCACTTTTTGCAGATGATATGATAATATGTATACGTGACCCTAAAAATTCCACCAGAGACCCCCTAAGCCTGATAAACAGCTTCAGTGATGTAGCTGGATATAAAATTAACTCAAACAAGTCAATGGCCTTTCTCTTCACAAAGGACAAACAGGCTGAGGAAGAAATTAGAGAAACAACACCCTTCTCAATAGCCACAAACAATATAAAATACCTAAGCATGACTCTAAGGAAGTAAAAGATCTGTATGACAAGAACTTCATGCCTCTGAAGAAAGAAATTAAAGAAGATCTCAGAAGATGGAAAGATCTCCCATGCTCATGGGTTGGCAGGATAAATATAGTAAAAATGGCTATCTTGCAAAAACAATCTACAGATTCAATGCAATCCCCATCAAAATTCCAACTCAACAAATTAGAAAGAGCAATCAGCAGATTCATCTGGAATAACAAAAAACCTAGGATAACAAAAAATCTTCTCAAGGATAAAAGAACATCTAGTGGAGTCACCATGCCAAACCTAAAGCTGTACTACAGAGCAATTGTGATAAAAACTGCATGGAACTGGTATAGTGACAGACAAGTAGACCAATGGAACAGAATTGAAGACCCAGAGATGAACCCACACACCTATGGTCACTTGATCTTTGACAAGGAATCTAAAACCATCCAGTGGAAAAAAGACAGCATTTTCAACAATTGGTGCTGGCACAACTGGCTATTATCATGTTGAAGATTGCGAATTGATACATTCCTATCTCCTTGTACTAAGGTCAAATCTAATTGGATTAAAGAACTCCACATAAAACCAGAGACACTGATACTAATAGAGGAGAAAGTAAGGAAAAGCCTCGAAGATATGGGTACAGGGGAAAAATTCCGGAATAGAACAGCAATGGCTTGTGCTGTAAGATCCAGAATCGATAAATGGGACCTCATAAAATTGCAAAGCTTCTGCAAGGCAAAAGTTGCCTTCAATATTACAAATAGAACACAAACAGATTGGGAAATGATGTTTACCTATCCCAAATCGGTAAGGGGACTAATATCCAATACATATAAAGAACTAAAGAAGATAGACTCCATATATTCATATAACCCCACTAAAAATGGGGCTCAGAACTGAACAAAGAATATGCCCCAGTACAAGGGAACGCCAGGGCCAAAAAGGAGGAGTGGGTGGATAGGGAGTTGGGTTTGGTGGCTATGGGGGACTTTTGGTATAGCATTGGAAATGTAAATGAGCTAAATACATAATAAAAAATGGAAAAGAAAAAAAAAAGAAAAATATATATCATAAAATTCTGAAATATATAACCTAAGGTTGCTCTTTAAGTCCTTGAAAAATAAAATAAAAACAAAAGTTATAGTAAGAAATAATAAAATCAAAGGCAGACATGAATGTGAACTAGAGCACAGAATAAGGCAACTCAAACAAAAAATACATTCTTTTAAAAGCTTAAAATAATAAAATCAAATAAAAAGGGTAAAATACAAAAGAGGGTGGTGATTGGGAGATGCTAGATATACAAATGACATGAGAAAGAGAGACCAAGAGAGAAGAAAAAAGGATTTTGGAGCTCTCCCAGGAACAGAAGGAAATTTGGAGATGTACTGCTTTCTCTTTGTCCAATACAGGAGACATCCATAATTCTGGTTACATCAAGTTCTCTACCCTCTCTGTATTGTCTGTGTTTGATGCACCAGTCTGTCCATGTGTCAATTCGTGTCTGTTTTTGTTTTGTTGTCTGAACAACTGTTGTTCTGTCTCATGTTGAATAAAAATAGTTAAAACTTAAAAAAAAAAAAAAAACGATTTCTCACCAGAGGAATACCAAAAGGCAGAGAAGCACCTGAAAAAATGTTCAACATCCTTAATCTTCAGGGAAATGCAAATCAAAACAACGCTGAGATTCCACCTTCACACTAGTCAGAATGGCTAAGATGAAAAATTTAGGTGACAGCAGATGCTGGTGAGGATGTGGAGAAAGGAACACTCCTACATTGTTTGTGGGATTGCAAGCTTGTACAACCACTCTGGAAATCAGTCTGGCAGTTCCTCAGAAAATTGGACATAGTACTACCAGAGGATCCCGCAATACCTCTTCTGAGCATATATCCAGAAGATGCCCCAACCGGTAAGAAGGACACATGCTCCACTATGTTCATAGCAGCCTTATTTATAACAGCCAGAAGCTGGAAAGAACCCAGATGCCCCTCAACAGAGGAATGGATACAAAAAATTTGGTACATTTACACAATGGAGTACTACACAGGTATTAAAGAGAATGAATTTATGAAATTCCTAACCAAATGGATGGACCTGGAGGGCATCATCCTGAGTGAGGTAACCCAATCACAAAGAAACTCTCACAATATGTACTAACTGATAAGTGGATATTAGCCCAGAAACTTAGGATACTCAAGATATAAGATACAATTTGCTAAACACATTAAACTCAAGAGAACGAAGACCAAAGTGTGGACGATTTGCCCCTTCTTAGAATAGGAAACGAAACACCCATTGAAGAAGTTACAGAGACAAAACTTGGAAGTGTGACGAATAGATGGACCATCTAGTGATTGCCATATCCAGAGATCCATCCTATGATCAGCTTCCATATGCTGACACCATTGCATACATTAGCAAGATTGTGCTGAAAGGACATGGGTATAGCTGTCTCTTGTGAGACTACGCCAGGGACTAGCCAACACAGAAGTGGATGCTCACAGTCAGATATTGAACGGGCCACAGGGCCCCCAATGGAGGAACTAGAGAAAACACCCAAGGAACTAAAGGGAACTGCATCCCTATAGGAACTAAGCAGTACCACGGAGCTCTTGTCTCTTGCTGCAAATGTATTAAAAGATGACCTAGTCGGCCATCACTGCAAAGAGAGGCCAATTGGACTTGCAAACTTTATATGCCGTAGTACAGGGGAATGCCAGGGCCAAAAAGGGGCTGTGGGTGGGTAAGTGAGTGAGGGGGGGGGCTTCGTATGGGGGACTTTTGGTATAGCATTGGAAATGTAAATGAGCTGAATACCTAATTAAAAATAAAAAAAAAAAGAACTGACCATAAATTTCACCAAAGGAGCAGGTTGTAATTTTAAGAAATAAAAACAAGTGGTTGTACCATTAAACAAAGAAAAAAAATTATAATAGCTGAATGCTGGAAATAACCCAGATTCCCTTCAATGAAAATTATATACAGAAATGTGGTACATTTACCCAGTGAAAGACTACTCAAGAGGCAGGCAGATTTCTGAGTTCAAGGGCAGCCTGGTCTACAGAGTGATTTCCAGGACATCCAGGGCCATACAGGGATATCCTATCCCGAAAAAACAAAAACAAAAAACAAAAAAACAAAAAAACAAAACAAAACAAAAAAAAAGACCACTCAGCTATTCAAAATAAGGATATCAGTTTTTTGTTTTGTTTTTGTTATTCTTTCTAGGAAAATGCATGGAAATAGAAAATATCATCCTGAGTGAAGTAACCCAGACACCAAAGGAGATATGTATGAATATATGGTATGTACTCACTGATAAGTGTATATTACCCAAAAAGTTCAGAATATCCATGAAGAATTCACAGACCATATGAAGCTTAAGAAGAGGGAAAGCCCAAATTTGAATGCTTCAATCTCCAATCTCACTTAGAACATGGAACAACATAATCATTGGAGGCAGAGGTATGGAGGGACATGTGTGAAACAGGGGAGGTGGAGGGAAGAAAAGGAGGCAATATCTGTTATGAGGGAGACAGGAAAGAAGCCCTGAGGGCCAAGAGAATGAATAGAAATATCTAGTAGTGTGATGTGGGGAATGGGAAGAACCACTACTAAATCCCAGACAGCATGGTTGTGGGAGCCTCTCAGGACCCAATGAAGATGACATTAGACGAAATGCCCAACAGCAGTGTGATAGAACCTGAAGAGACCCTTTCAAGTACAAAGTAAAATGGTTCTATTTGAATATATTGAAACGTTCATATAATTTTTGCCCTTAGATATGCATTGGTATTCTATTATATTATTTCATGTGTGGCAAATTATGATTATGAGGGCATATCTCTGATGTAGATCCAATTTGATTATGGTGATTTTTTTAATGCAGTATGAAACTTTTTTCTACTAAGTTTGCAAACCTGGAAACCACTATTGAAAGGAGAGAAACAGCTTCTGAAAGTTGTCCCATGACCTGCACGTTCATGATGTGACGTATGCAACCACAGAAATGAAAGTATATACAGAGAAACACAATGTAGTTATATTTACAAAAGAAATTCTGTAGTCTGGTAGAACTCATTGTTAAATCCATCTAGTCCTGGACTTTTATGGTACTTTCCCTGCCATGATACCATTACCACATTTCAAGAACATGAGTTCTTATATTGGTTTTCTTTTATCCCCTTAATTTAAATATGTAGGTAATATATTCCTATAATTTTTTTTCAGTTTCTTCAAGATTTTATACTTTTTGTATTATTATTTGAGAATATTATCTTATGTTTCATTGAATTTCTTTGGTATATGTTGGACTATATATGGTTTTGTTGACTTCTGTACTGTACTGTCCTTAGCAATAAACTGCCATCTAGTAGTATCATTTCTACCCCTGAGAATAGAACTACCAACCACCATGTCTTCCATAGTCCACATTTAAATTTTCTACAAAGTTTGTGACATGTTCACTCCTCTAAGTTATAGATTATTTTACTCAAACTTTCTGCATAAGGTTACTCCAGAGACTCAGAATTACAATTCCTATGATTTTTGAATCTGCACTGTAGCTCAATCTGTAAAGAAGAAGAAAAAAAAAAAAACACAACTCAAGATGGACTCAGGTTGAGCATCCAGAGAAATGTAAATGATGTAATGGATTTTTCTCTTCTTTAAGAGAGAATCTATGTGATGAAAATATCTTTGTAACTGATTCAAACAGTAAGAGATTGCATTTCTGGCTCAGACTACATGTTTATGTGTGTATGTTTATAAATATATATAATGAATTTTGTTATGCTTGAGGTGTGCAGTTTACTTCTAACTTGTATTATCCATGTGATTTTTCTTAAAGGTGAAATTCTGGTATTTATATTCATTGTTCATAATAAAGGGTGGAATTTTTTAAATATCATATTTGCACTTCTGAGCACATGCTGAATTTACACTGTTGCTTTTCTTAGATTTGCCATTTGTGTTATTTTGACTTTGTTTTTTACCTGTCTGACTTCTAGAGATGAATATTAATTATCTATATTGTTTCCCAAGTTTTCCTGACTCTAAGCCTAATAGAGATATAATATTTCTATATTGTATGTAGAAAGGAAATAAAAATTACCAACTATCCCTGTATTCTCCAATTAGAATGAATTCTAAAATTCTCGAAGTATAAATTGTCATTTCATTGGTGAGATGAAATATTTGAAATTTGATTCTATTTTCTGAAAAAAAATCCACCTATCTCTTTTATTCATTTTTATTTTTGCTGTTTCTTTTCCAGAAGTATTTGCTGTGGCCAATTTCTGAATATTTAAAGTTTTACAACACTGGCTGGATTGGTTCTGGACATTCCTCACCATCAAATTTGGATTCAGTTTTTCTTCTTGGCTCAGTTGTTTATTTTCCATTCATCTTTCAAATTCCTTTGTTCTTTCATGTGAATTCACAGATGGTCACTTGATATTAAGTAACTAATTTGGTTCCTTTTTTGCCAAAAAAATAAATCAGTCGCTATTTATAACAAATTTTAGATTAATAAAGTCAGTGGACTTTATAAAAATTATGAACTGAATTGTAGTGGGTTTGACCTAATGCTGCTTTTATTATAATTTTCTGCATGTACAACACTGAGGGATTCTGCTCTGAGTTGGTTTTGATTGGTAAATGAAGATTCAACCAGGTAATGGCTGGCCAGGGCAGACAGAGGTAGGACTTTTAAGGTTCCAGAGCTTAAAAGAGAGAGGAAGTAGTACAAAGGAGATCCATCCGGCTGGGAGAAGAGGTGAAATGTCATACCTGAGAAGAGTGGAGGGCAGGAGTCATAGCCAGAATTTGAAGGTGCTGGAGAGGGCGCACAGACTTCTGACTACCACTAGCTACCCACAACAACCACCAAGCGAACTTAAGCCCTCTGGTGAGTGGAACTAAGCATCTGCTCCAATCCAATCTCGCGGGACTTGACACGGCATTAGTCAGAGAAGCAAAAACCCGGTCTGAGTAGGGGCACAAGCCCCTTTTGGTCTGAGCAGCACCGGGGTAGCTATGGCACACAGTCGGCTAACTACAGCCAGATACACACAACACCAGCCAGGCCACCTTAAGAATTCTGAGGATTGGGATCTGCCTGGCACGGGAGCCCTTTTCCCGAGTATTGGCAACAGACATCTTAGTTCTGGGACCCTGCCAAGTGTATCCTGCACAGCTCCAGAGAATACCAGATGGCAAAAGCAAACTTAAGAATCCTACTAACAGAAATCAGCACCACACACCATCATCAGAACGCAGCACTCCCATGCCACCTAGTCCTGGGCACCCCGACACAACCGAGAAGCTAGACCCAGATTTAAAAGCATATCTCATGATGATGTTAGAGGACATCAAGAAGAACTTTAATAACTCACTTATAGAAATACAGGAGAACACTGCTAAAGAGTTACAAGTCCTTATAGAAAAACAGGAAAACACATCCAAACAGGTGATGGAAATGAACAAAACCATACTAGACCTAAAAAGGGAAGTAGACACAATAAAGAAAACCCAAAGTGAGGCAACTTTGGAGATAGAAACCTAGGAAAGATATCTGGAAACATAGATGCAAGCATCAGCAACAGAATACAAGAGATGGAAGAGAGAATGTAAGGTGTAGAAGATTCCATAGAGAACATCAGCACAACAATCAAAGAAAATGCAAAATGCAAAAAGATTCTAACTCAAAACATCCAGGAAAATCCAGGACACAATGAGAAGACCAAACATACGGATAATAGGGGTGGATCAGAATGAAGATTTTCAACTCAAAGGACCAGCAAACATTTTCAACAAAATTATTGAAGAAAACTTCCCAAATCTAAAGAAAGAGATGCCCATGAACATACAAGAAGCCTACAGAACTCCAAATAGACTGGACCAGAAAAGAAATTCCTCCTGACACATAATAATCTGAACAATAAATGCACTAAATAAAGAGAGAATATTAAAAGCAGTAAGGGAGAAAGGTCAAGTAACATATAAAGGCAGTCCTATCAGAATTACACCAGAGTTTTCACCAGAGACTATGAAACCCAGAAGAGCCTGTACAGATGTTATACAGAAACTAAGACAACACAAATTCCAGCCCAGGCTACTATACCCGGCCAAACTCTCAATTACCATAGATGGAGAAACCAAAGTATTCCACGACAAAACCAAATTCACAAATTATCTTTCCACAAATCCAGCCCTTCAAAGGATAATAACAGAAAAGAAGCAATACAAGGACAGAAATCATGCCCTAGAACAAGCAAGAAAGTAATCCCTCAACAAACCAAAGAGAAGACAGCCACAAGAACAGAATGCCAACTCTAACAACAAAAATAAAAGGAACTAACAATTACTTTTCCTTAATATGTCTTAATATCAATAGTCTCAACTCCCCAGTAAGAAGACATAGACTAACAGACTGGCTACACAAACAGGACGCAGCATTCTGCTGCTTACAGGAAACCCATCTCAGGGAAAAAGACAGACACTACCTCAGAGTGAAAGTCTGGAAAACAATTTTCCAAGCAAATGGTCTGAATAAACAAGCTGGAGTAGCCATTCTAATATCGGATAAAATTGACTTCCAACCCAAAGTTATCAAAAAAGACAAGGAGGGACACTTCGTACTCCTCAAAGGTAAAATCCTCTAAGAGGAACTCTCAATTCTGAATATCTATGCTCCAAATGCAAGGGCTGCCACATTCATTAAAGACACTTTATTAAAGCTCAAACCACACATTGCACCTCACACAATAATAGTGGGAGATTTCAACACACCACTTTCACCAATGGACAGATCGGTGAAACAGAAAATAAACAGGGACACAGTGAAACTAACAGAAGTGATGAAACAAATGGACTTAACAGATTATCTACAGAACATTTTATCCTAAAACAAAAGGATATACCTTCTTCTCAGCACCTCACAGGACCTTCCCCAAAATTGATCATATAATTGTCACAAAACAAGCCTCAACAGATACAAAAATATTGATGTTGTTCCATGTATCCTATCAGACCACCATGGCCTAAGGCTGATCATTCACTTGGAAACTGAACAACACTTTTCTCAATGATTCCTTGGTCAAGGAAGGAATAAAGAAAGAAATGAAAGACTTTTTTGAGTTTAATGAAAATGAAGCCACAACATACCCAAACCTATGGGACACAATGAAAGCATTACTAAGAGGGAAACTCATAGCGCAGAGTGCCTCCAAGAAGAAACAGGAGAGAGCACATACTAGCAGATTGACAAAACATATAAAAGCCCTAGAAAAAAAGGAAACAAATTCACCCAAGAGGAGTAGACGGCAGGATTAATCAAACTCAGGGGTGAAATCAACCAAGTGTAAACAAGAAGAACTATTCAAAGAATTAAAAAACGATGAGTTGGTTCTTTGAGAAAATCAACATGATAGATAAACACTTAGCTAGACTCACTAGAGGGCACAGGGACAATATCTCAATTAACATAATCAGAAATGAAAAGGGAGACATAGCAACAGATCCTGAAGAAATCCAAAACACCATCAGATTCTTCTACAAATGGTTTTATCAACGAAAATGGAAAACCTGAATGAAATGGACAAATTTCTAGACAGACACCAGGTACCAAAGATAAATCAGGATCAAGTTAATGATCTAAACATTCCCATATCCCCTAACGAAATAGAAGCAGTCATTAATAGTCTCCCAACCAAAAAAAGGCCAGGACCAAATGGGTTTAGTGCAGAGTTTTACCAGACCTTCAAAGAAGATCTAATCCCAGTTCTGCACAAACTATTCCACAAAATAGAAGTAGAGGGAACTCTACCCAACTCATTCAATGAAGCCACAATTACTCTGATACCTAAACCACAGAAAGATCCAACAAGTTAGAGAACTTCAGACCAATTTCCCTTATGAATATCAATGCAAAAATCCTCAATAAAATTCTCGCTAACCGAACCCAAGAACACATTAAAGCAATCATCCATCCTGACCAAGTAGGTTTCATCCCAGGGATGCAGGGATGGATTAATATATGAAAATCCATCAAGGTAATCCATTATGTAAACAAATTCAAAGACAAAAACCACATGATCATCTCATTAGACGTGGAAAAAGCATTCGACAAGATCCAACACCCATTCATGTTAAAAGTCTTGGAAAGATCAGGAATTCAAGGCCCATACCTAAACAGGATAAAAGCAATCTACAGCAAACCAGTAGTCAACATCAAAGTAAATGGTGAGAAGCTGGAACAATCCCACTAAAATCAGGGACTAGAAAACGCTGCCCAGTTTCTCCCTACCTCTTCAACGTAGTACTTGAAGTCCTAGCAAGAGCAATTCGACAACAAAGAAAGATCAAGGGGAAACAAATTGGAAAAGATGAAGTCAAAATATCACTTTTTGCAGATGATATGATAGTATATATAAGTGACCCTAAAAATTCCACCAGAGGACTCCTAAGACTGATAAACAGCTTCAGTGAAGTAGATGGAGTAAATTAACTTAAAAAAGTCAATGGCCTTTCTCTACACAAAGGACAAACAGGCTGAGAAAGAAATTAGGGAAACAACACCCTTCTCAATAGCCACAAGTAATATAAAATACCTAGGCGTGACTCTAAGTAACGAAATGAAAAATCTGTATGAGAAGAACTTCATGTCTCTGAAGAAAGAGATTAAAGAAGATCTCAGAAGATGGAAAGCTCTCCCATGCTCATGGATTGGCAGGATCGATATTGTAAAAATGGCTATCTTGCCAAAATCAATGTACAGATTCAATGCAATCCCCATCAAAATTACAATTAAATTCTTCAACGAATTAGAAGGAGCAATTTGCAAATTCATCTGGAATAACAAAAAAACTAAGATAGCAAAAACTCTTCTCAAGGATAAAAGAACCTCTGGTGGAATCACCATGAATAACCTAAAGTTTTACTACAGAGAAATTGTGATAAAAACTGCATGGTACTGGTATAGAGACAGACAAGTAGACCAATGGAATAGAATTGAAGACCCAGAAATGAACCCACACACCTATGGTCACTTGATCTTCGACAAGGGAGTTAAAACCATCCAGTGGAAGAAAGACAGCCTTTTCAACAATTGGTGCTGGCACAACTGGTTGTTATCGTGTAGAAGAATGCGAATCGATCCATACTTATCTCCTTGTACTATGCTCAAATCTAAGTGGATCAAGGAACGTCATATAAAACCAGAGACACTGAAACTTATAGAGGAGAAAGTGGGGGAAAGCCTTGAAGATGTGGGCACAAGGGAAAAATTCCTGAATAGAACAGCAATGGCTTGTGCTTTAAGATCAAGGATTGACAAATGGGACCTCATCAAACTGCAAAGCTTCTGCAAGGCAAAAGACACCTTCAATAATTCAAAAAGACCACCAACAGATTGGGAAAAAATCTTTACCTATCTTAAATCAGATAGGGGAATAATATCCAATATATTAAAAGAACTCAAGAGGGTGGACTCCAGAAAGTCAAATAGCCCCATTAAAGATGGGGCTCAGAGCTGAAAAAAGAATTCTCACCTGAGGAATACCGAAAGGCTGAGAAACACTTGAAAAAAATTTCAACATCCTTAATAATCATTGAAATGCAAATCAAAACAACCCTGAGATTCCATCTCACACCAGTCAGAATGGCTAAGATGAAAAATTCAGGTGACAGCAGATGATGGCGAGGATGTGGAGAAAGAAGAACACTCCTCCATTGTTGGTGGGATTGCAAGCTGGTACAACCACTCTTGAAATCAGTCTGGCGGTTCCTCTGAAAATTGGACATAGTACTACTGGAAGATCCTTCAATACCTCTTCTGGGCATATATCCAAAGATGTCCCAACCGGTAAGAAGGACACATGCTCCACTATGTTCATAGCAGCCTTATTTATAATAGCCAGAAGCTGGAAAGAACCCAGATGTCCCTAAACAGAGGAATGGATACAAAAAAAATTGGTACATTTACACAATGGAGTACTACTCAGCTATTAAAAAGAATGAATTCACAAAAGTCCTAGGCAAATTGTTGGACCTGGAGGGCATCATCCTGAGTGAGGTAACACATTCACAAAGAAACTCAAATGAAATGTACTCACTGATAAGTGGATATTAACCCAGAAACTTAGTATAGCGAGATATAAAGTACAATACATAAAACATATGAAACTGAAGAAGAACAAAAACCAAAGTGTGGACACTTTGCTCATTCTTATAATTGGAAACAATCACCCATGTAAGGAGTTACATAGACAAAGTTTGGAGCTGAGCCAAAAGAATGGTCCATCTAGAGACTGCCATATCCAGGGATCCATCCCATAATTAGCCTCCAAGCGATGACACCATTGCATACACTAGCAATCCTTTGATGCAAGGATGGTGATATAGCTGTCCCTTGTGAGACTAGGCCGGGGACTAGGAAACACAGAAGTGGATGCTCACAGTCAACTATTGGATGGATCACAGGGCCCCCAATGGAGGAGCTAGAGAAAGTATCCAAGGAGCTAAAGAGATCTGCAACCCTATCGGAGGAACAACATTATGAACTAACCAGTACCCCAGAGCTCTTGAATCTAGCTGCATATGTATCAAAAGATGACCTAGTCGGCCATCACTGGAAATAGAGGCCCATTGGTCAGGCAAATGTTATATGCCCCAGCACAGGGGAATGCCAGGGCCAAAAAATGGGAATGGGTGGGTAGGGGAGTGGGGGGGGGCTTTTGGGATAGCATTGGAAATGCAATTGAAGAAAATAAAAAAAAATTAAATTGAGAAATACTCAAAACAATTCAGCAAAAATCAGGAACAAGAAAAGGCTGTTCAGTCTCTGCAAATCTATTTAATAGAGTACTTGACATTCTAGTTATAGGAATAAGACAACTGAAGAGGATCAAGGAGATACAAATTAGAAAGGAAGAAATCAAAGTATCGTTATTTATAAGATAGTATAGATAAACAATTTCAACAATGCTACCAGATGATAAACACCTCGAGCACAGATGATAAACACCTGGAGCAACGTGTCTAGATTCAAGAATAATTAATTAAAGAATTATAAATAAATAAATAAATAAATAAATAAATAAATAAATAAATAAATAAATAAATAAATAAATAAATAAATAAATAAAATGAAGAAGGTGCTGGAAGAGTGTGACCCAGTTTGGCAGTTCTCTGGTTCCAGGGCAACAAAAGTAACATAAAGAAGTTAGTAGGTAATAACCAGGATTGTCAGTGGGAGGTTGATTAACCACATAGAGGCTAGAAAGTGGCCCAACTGTTACACTGTTTAAAGCATAACAAAATATAAAAATTCTGTGAGTTATTTTCATAAGGGAGTGCAAATCATTGGGGTAGTAAACAGAAAAATGCCATTATGATTTACACATAACAATATTGTTACACTGAATAAAATAAAAAATAAGTTCTGGAGAACTAATGAATTTTGTTCTTGTTATACTTAATATTATCATATACATACACAGTGAGTTAATTGTCAATATTCTTTAAAGTCATTATAAAATACCATAACTGTATCAAGTAATAGATGATATTTCAATAGTTTTAATCAGTTTATTATTATTTATACATAAAAAACATGTATAAGACATATTTGTGACATACACCTTAATAAAAGAAAGGTAATACAAATTTTACAAATATTACAGAACTCTACCTATGTATTCTGCATGCTCTCAAATGAATATTAATAAAAAAAACAACCAAGAATCACTGCCATTGAAAAGTTAATAAACTTGTAGTACAATTTACCCTATTGATCCATGAAACTCATTATACTATAGAAGATATATTTCATAAAGTACAAAATAGGTGAATTATAGTGTTTTAATTACTTTTCTGTTGTCACAATAAGACACTGTGGCAAAAACAGCTTACAAATAGAGTTTATTAGGGGTTTATTCTTGGTTTCAGCGGCTTGGAATCCATGGTCATCATAATGGAAAGCATAGCAGCAAGTAGACCCACATGGCATTGGGATAAAAATTTGAAGGCAGACAGAGTAATCTAACCAGGAATGGTAAAAGCTTTTACATCTCAAATCCCATCCACAGTTACACAACTTCTTCAACAAGGTTATATCAACTAATTATTCCTAAAAATTTACACTAACATGGGAACAAGTACTCAAATATTTGAGCCAAATGAGATCATTCCCATCCAAAGAAGCCCCCAAACCATACTTATTTTGTTTTTCAGACCATCTGTTAATGTGTTTCTTTATTGTCTGTTGTGGTGTTTACTTTTAATTGTCATCTTGACACACACTAGAATCACTAGATAAAGAAATCAAAATTGTGTGGATAAAACTGACATATTGGCTAGGCATGGTGGTGCACACATTTAATCCCATAACTTGGAAGGCAGAGGCAGGCAGATTTCTGAGTTCGAGGCCTGCCTGGTCTACTAAAGGAAGTCCAGGACAGCCAGGGCTATACAGAGAAACCCTGGCTTGAAAAACAAAAACAAAAACAAAAACAAAAACAAAAACAAAAACAAAAACAAAAACAAAAACAAAAACAAAAACAAAAACAAAAACAAAAACAAAAACAAAAACAAAAACAAAAACAAAAACAAAAACAAAAACAAAAACAAAAACAAAAACAAAAACAAAGAAACAAACAAAAAAGACTGATATACGTTTGTTTTATTATTAGTTGATGTAGGAACACCCACCCTGAATATAGTTGACACAATTTTTTTTATTTTTTTGGGGGCTGTGGACACTTCTGTGAATGAAAAAAGTAGCTAAGTCACAAGAACATACAAGGATATACTCATTTCTCAATCCTTCTGAATGCAGACATGTGACCATCTGCCTAGGCAACTTTCATTAGATGAAAAGTGGCAAATTGTAAATTCTAATTACAAGCCAAATTAAGCCTTTCTCCCTAAGATGGTTTGTTTAGAGCATTTTATTGTAGTAATAGAAATAAGACTGGAAGACTCATAAAGTAACAAGACAAATTTATAAGTTCTCATCGTGTACTTTTCAAGTTCTGTGGCATTTTTTACACACAATAATTTCTACACACTCTTTGATTAATATTGATGTTTGCTGAAATTATAAATAAAAAGTCTAGACTAACTTCAGGCACCCCAGGTAACATTCCACTCTAGGCTCTAGGCTCACCAACTCCCCTTCAAGTATTTTGAACAACTATAAAGTGCAACCCATGACCTGACTCCATATTCCTTCTCACAGCTTGAGCTGAATATCTCTGCTTCTTTTTTTTTTTTTTTTTATTTTGGAGGCCCTACCTATGGAACCCAAAATGTTGACACCCAAAACCTCAGAAGACAGAGAAGTCACAAAACTCTCAGCAAATACACCCTCCTGGACCTGAAGACTTCCTGGTCACTAAAACCCCAAGGCATTAAGACCAGAAAACCTGGAGGAACAGAGACCAAGGGAATAAAAACATCAACAAAACAAAACAAAAATCCATGTATCTGACAATTACATATGTAGAAATCAATATATAAACCTATAATAATCTCAAAATTCAAGTAGCTAGAGGACAATCTAAGAACACACTCTACAACAATTTGGGAAACCTGACAGCACTTAGCCACAGATGCCTTACTGTAGAATACTCTGGCTGTTCCATCATAAATGAAGCACAAGAAAATGATCTTAAATCCAATTTTATGGAGATGGTAGATGTCTTTAAAGAAGAACTACATAAGTCCCTTAAAGAAATAGAGGCATGCACAATGAAACAGGTGAAGTAATTGAATAAACTGTTTAAGACCTGAAAGTGGAAATAGAAACAATAACGAATGAAAAAAGTCGCTAGGAGAGAGAAAATGTAATGAGTGACTTTCTGAAGATTGTCCAACATTTTGGACAGATGTGATGGATCTCTGAATTGCAAGGCCTTCATACATTTCATTTGAGGAATCGATCATTCCTCTAAGTATTCTAGAGTATAATTTTCCCTGGCATATAGCCCATCCTATTGGATGCAGATCAACAAACATGTACTCTCTTGTAGTAATGCTATGTAAGTAAATTAATGATTTCTTACTACTTTATATAATTTTATAGAATTACTAAATGTACATAAGTAATTTTGAGCTCTTTATTGAAAAGCTGCAGTTGAAGTTCTGTAAGACTTCTTGTGTCAAAGACTAATTGCATTAGGATAAAATGCAGGCTTAAAACAAATTTATAATCAGAGAAACTATTACTTCTATGATAGATGTGAATGCATTATCTGATAAGTATTTTCACAAACTGAGAATCAACAATTTCTAGGACGTTCAAAGACAAAAGATAAAATATGGACTAGATGTATCTGTACAAAACTTCAAAATGAATGAGACACTGGGCAGATGATTGCCCCCCCTTGACATAAAATTTAGTTAAAACTTGTATGAACTTGTGGAGTTACTAGCAGCTAATGAATATATAATTAATAACCAATCACAATGGACTTGCAGGTAACATTCTTCCTGACATTCCTTATTTGATTTATTGACTTGTAGTAATGTTGTGAACTTGCTAGTACCTTTTATAAAATAGAAGCTTGGAATACCATACGATCATGTATCATGAAAAAGTGTAAGAATTGAATACAATAGGAAATAGGTTCCCGCTTTTCTCTCTCTCCTAGAAATGAAGTCTAAAGCCTTCTTTTGAAGTGAGTACTTTTTCTTGTGAATGTGAATTTCTCTGGCTACACAAGGTTAAAGAACTTTTAGCACTGAGCAAGGAAGGCACTGTGTCCTAACTCAATACTCCACTATTAAACCACAGGTATTAATCATCAAAGGTGGGCAAATTTAACCACAAAATAAGCCAGAAAGTTTTAAGTTTCCAGAAGCCATCAGCTTTCAACCATCAGGGCAATTACAAGGAAATTTAAAAAGGAAAGAGGAATTAAAGATTTTCTGGAATTCAATGAATTGCACAAAACTCCAAGTAAATGGGATACAATGAAAACAGAGCTAAGATGAAGGATCATAATTATGAGTGTCTTCATAAGAAATTTTAGAGATCTCATACTCACCAATTAACAGCATGTCAGAAAGCTCTGGTACAAATAGAAGCACAGCCACCAAAGATAAATAGACAGCAGGAAATTATCAAAATCAAAACTAAAATCAATAAAAAAATCAAAGAGAACAAGACAAAGAATCAGGCAACAAATATTTGGTTCTTTGAGGAAATCATCAGGATGGACAAACCTTCTTTCAAAACTAAATAAAAGAAAGGGAGCGAAAGAATACAAATTAACAGAACTAGAAATGAAGAGGAAGACATAACAACAGACACCGAGATTATTGGGTTTCACTTCAAACCCCGTACTCCAGAAACATGGAAAACAAAAATAGAAAAAAAAAATAGGAAAATTTTCTCAATAGATACAATTTGGTAAAGCTGAATAAAGATCAACTTGAATAGTCCTATAGCCAAAGGGAATATAACCTATCATTTAATATCTCCCAAACAAATCCAGACAAGGTCAGATGGTTTTAGATCAGGATTATACCATACTTTCAAAAAAGTACTAATACTGATACACAAATTATTTCACTAGATAAAAACAGAAGGAAAATTGACAAAATTTACTTTATGGGAATACAGTCAATGTGAGACTTAAGTCACACAAAGACTCAACAAAGAAAGAGAATTTCGGACCAATTGCCCTTATAGACATCGATTTAAAAATTCTCAATAAAATACTTGTAAACAAAATTCAAAGATATATGAAAAATATCACCCCTATGATGAAGTAGTGTTCATTTTACATATGCAGGGATGGATCAACATACCAAACTCTTTCAATGTAATCTACCATGTAAGCAAACTAAAAGGAAAAAGAATACCACAAGATTATCATAGTCAATGTTGAAGAAGACTCCAACAAAATCCAACACCCCTTGATGATAAATTCTTAAAGAGATGAGGGATTCATGTCACAAGCTTGAACATAATAAAGCCAATACATTGAAAGCTGACACCCAATATCAAATTAAATGGAGAGAAAAAAAATTCCCTAAAAAGCAATAATATGGTAAAAGTATATATTCTCTATATCTATTCTGTATAGCACCTGAAGTTTTAGCAACAACAATAAAGAAAGGAAGAAGATCAAGCTATACAAATTGAAAAGAAAAAAGTCAAACTATTGCTATTCAGATACAGTAGTATACATAAGTGACATGATGCAAAATTAACTGAAAATAAACAGTATACTTCCTATAAACAGTATCTCTTCCTATTGATGCCAGATAAGGCCATCCTCTGCTTCATGTGCACCTGGAGCCATGGGTCCCTCAATGTGTTTTATTTGGTTGAAGCTTTAGTTCCTGGGAGCTCTGAGGAGTCTGGTTGGTTGATATTGTTGTTTTTCCTATGATATTGCAAACCTCTTCAGCTCCTTCAGTCCTTCCCCTAACTTCTACATTGGGGTCCCAAAGCTCATTCTGATGGTTGACAGCAAGCATCCACATCTGTATCAGTAAGGATTTGGCAAATCCTCTCAGGAAACTTCTATATCAGGCTCCTCTCAGCAAGCATTTGTTGGCATCATCAATAGTGCCTGGGCTTGGTGGCTGCATATGGGATATATCCCCGTGTGGGGCAGGCTCTGAATGGCTTTTCCTTCAGACTATGCTCTACTCTTTTTCCCTGTATTTCCTTTCAACATGAACAATTCTGGGTAAAAATTTTTGTAAATGGTAGGGGACCCATATTTCAACCAGACCCAATTCCTAACCTCTGGATATGGTTTCTACAGGTACTCTCTCCCTTTTGTTAGGGATTTCACCTAATGTCATCCCCGTAGGGTCCTGTTATCCTCTTGTTTCCTGGAATCTGGAACTTTCTGTTGGCTTCCCCCAGTTCCCTATCCCCAGTTTCAAGCTGTACTACAGAGAAGAAGCGATAAAGACTGCATGGTATTGGCATAAATACAGATAGGTTGATCAATAAATTGATGTGAAGACACAGAAGTGAATCTGTACCTATGAACACTTGATTTTAACAAGACGCCAAAACTCTACAGTGGAATAGATGAAACATTTTCAACAAATGATGCTGGTAGTAATGGATATCTGCTTTTAGAATACTACAAGTAGATCCATATCTATTACCCTGCACAAAAGTCAAGTCCAAATGGATCAACGATCTGATCAAGAAACCCTGATATACTAAATCTGACAAAAAAGGAAGTGGAGAATAACCTTGAAATCTTTGGCACAGAAGATGACTTCCTAAACAGAACTCTAGTAGTTCAGCCACTAAGATCAACAATTGATAAATGAAACCTCATTAAACTGAAAATATTTTGTAAGGCATGGGGCACTGCGAATAGAACAATATGTCAGCTTACAGAATTGCTTAACCAACACTATATCTGACAGAATGTTGATATCCAAAATATATAAAGAACTCAACAAATTAAACATCAACAAAACTAATAATACATTAAAAATGGGGAACAGTGCTAAGCAAAGAATTCTTGATAGAGGAATCTAATGGCTGAGAAGCACTTAAAGAAATGCTCATTATCCTTAGTCATAAGGTAAATGCAAATTGATATGATTCTGATATTTTATCTTACAAACATCAAAATGGCTAATATCTAAGACTTAAATGACAGCACATTCTGCCTCAGGGACAAAGACAGACAACACATCAGACTAAAAGGCTAGAAAACAATATTCCAAGCAAATGGTCTGAAGAAAAAAGCTGGAGTAGCCATTCTAATATCAAACAAAATCGACTTCCAAAACAAAGTTATCAAAAAAGTCAAGGAAGGACAGCACATTATGTTGAGGTTGTGGAAGTAATGGAAGACTCCTTCATTACTGCTACGAATGTAAACTTGTACAACAACTTTGGAAATAAATTTGGTGGCGTCTCAGAAAATTGGGAGTAATTGTATCAAAAACAAAACAAAAAAAAAAAACAAAAAAAAACAAAAAACAAAAAAACAAAACAAAAAACAAAACAATACAAAACAAAACCAAAAACAACAAAAAAAAAAACAACAAAAAAAAAACAACAAAAAAAAAACAACAAAAAAAAAAAAGAAAAAAGAAAAACAGCTATAACACTCCTAGGTATATACCAAAAGGAAACTCCATCCTACCACCATAAGAGTACTTACTCAATTATGTTCATAGAGACATTATTCATAATAGCCAGAAACTGGAAACAACCTAGATATCCCTCAATCAAAAAAAGAATAAAGAAAATGTGGTACACTTACACAGTGGAATACTTCACAGCTATTAAAAACAAAGACAATTTGAAATTTGTACAAAAAAAAAAAATAGATGGCACAAGAAAATATCACCATGAGTGAGGTAACCTAGACCCACATAGGCAAACATTGTACATATTCACATATAAGTTGGTACTGATTATAAAAGATAACCATGTTGTAATCCAAAGATGCCAAAAATGATATCTCACTGAGATTGGAATATAGTCTAGGCATTTTCATTGGACATGGGACTAGCACTGGACAAGAGTTGGTGTTTGGATGAAAACCAGAAGGATCATGAGGGGAAAGAATTGAGGGAGGGAGTACTGGAAGAGACAACTGGATTGGGGGAATTCATCGTTGGAATGAGCTAGAAACCTACAGAAATAGAAATTCCTCAGAATCTAAGAGAGTGAATTGAGGGTAACAGTAACTAACCCTCCTTGCAATGGGTAATATGAAGCCTGAAATGTCCGTCTCCTGTAGACAGGCAAGATTTTCAATGGAGGGAATGGGACACCAGTCCTACTATAAAAATTTCATCATCCAATTTCTCCTGCCTACAAGATGTGCAGGGGTAAAGTTAGAACAAATATTGAGGGAATGGCCAACCAATGACTGGACCAGCTTGAGACATATGCCAAGAAATAGAGCACATCCTTGATATGGTTAACAATGTTCTGCTATACTGGCAAATAGGAGTCTAGCCTAACTGTCATGAGAAAGACTTCAACTAGCAATTGATGGAGGCATATGCAAGAACCAGAGCCAAAATTTCATTTGACTTTAGGGATTATGTGAAAAAGGAAGAAGGTTTACTGGAGTCAAGGAGGTCAAGGAAAGCACAAGAAAACTCACAGAATCAACTTACCTGAGTTCATGGGGCCACACAGACACTGAGACAACAAGGTAGCATTCATGAGAATGACCTTGGCCCTTTGCACATATGTAAAATTTATGTAGCTTTGGATTCATGTGGAACCCTTAACAATGTGAGAACAGTCTCTCCCTGTCTCTGTTGCCTGCCTTTAAGATATTTTCAGCTGATTGAGCTGCCCCTTCTAGCTTTAATAGGAGAGGATGTTCCTAGTCTGTAATTTGATATGACAAGGCAGTTTTATATATATGGGAGGTCTCTCCTATTCTGAAGAGAAAGAGAGGAGGAATGCATTGGAAAAGGTGAGCTCCTGGGAAGGACTTCAAGAAGAGGAGGGAGGGGAAGCTATATTTGAGATGTATTTTCTGATTACAGTTTCCCCTAACAGTAACTCCTTCAGGTTCCTTTCCACTTCTTCTCTAATCCAGATTCCTACTGTCTGTCACTTTTTAGGAAACAAATAGTTATCTAAAGAATACTAATGAAATAAACCAAACAAACTGAATAGGACAAAACAACCAAAGAAAATAAACAAATGCACACACACACACACACACACACACACACACAAAATATATAGATACAGAAACACACATTCACATACTCCATCTAATCAAAACCCCAAACCAGAAAACATAATATACACAAAGAACCTGTATGATAGGAAAGCAAACAAACAAAATACCCAAAGTTAACTTTCTTAGACAAAGAGGCTCTAAAGATGTTGTCTTACTTAGGGTTTTACTGCAGTGAACAGGCACTATGACCAAGGCAAGCCTTATAAAGGACAACATTTAATTGGAGCTACCTTACAGGTTCAGATGTTCAGTCCATTATCATCAAGGTGGGACATGGTAGAATCCAAACAGGCATAGATTTGGCACAGCTGAGAGTTCTACATCTTCATCTGTAAGGCTGCTAATGGAAGACTTACTTCCTAAAGCTAAGATGAAGGTATTATGCCCACACCTATAGTGACACACCTACTCCAAGACCACAACTCCTAATAGTGCCATTCCCTGTGCCAAGCATATACAATCACAGATATCATTAAGTGGAATCCATACTCAACAATGCTTGAATGGCCAAGAACCTGAAACTAGAAATGGCAGGGATCAAGAGAAAGATCAAATACTACTATTCTACTAAAGGAGTATAGCAGTTAAATGACTCCTGTTGACATTTTGCTATACTCACAGATCTGTATCTTGCTCATTCATCATCACTGAAGTAAACTCATGCAGCAGATGTAAACAAATACAGAGACTTGCAGCCAGATAATATGCAAAGCCTGAGGGACCTTCTAACATTCAGTCCTACAAGGGAGGTCACCATCAAATCTCTACCTCAGTGTTCAGAAAACACTGTAATAAAAGACAGAAACAGTGTAAGATCATAAAAACTATCTTGATTGAAACTACTAGAATTTAGTCCTAGCTACACACTTTTATTAAAAAACTAACATCAATGATATATATAGTGTAGAGTTGTTTCTACAACAGAACAAAGGATCTATATTTGGGGTTGGTCTTCCTATCTCACATAATCAAAGCAGGAAAAAAAAATTCCTCACAGGTGCAACAAATTCCCAGAGTTTTGGTGAATTCCTAATATTATCAGGGTTACAACCAAGACTAGCCATCATAAGTGTACCTCTTGTCAATAACACATACAATCATATGTACTTATATTATGTTATATTCCAAAGGAAAGCAATAGTTATGCCTAGCATAGTATCCAATATCCAATATACAACTGCAAATAAAGTATATGAATTTCCAGGGCATAATCATGCTTAACATGAGATAAAATTCCATATACAACTACAATCATATACCCCAAATCCTAAATTTATGTACATTGTGGCTTAAAAATCTCTTCATATCTAGTTTCATGACTACAATATATTTTCTGTCTTGGTTTGGTTCCATTCTTTGTTTGTAGCTTTCTTTGAGAGATATCCCACAGCTGTGGACCTTCTTACATCACAATATAGGCTTCCCTTTCATACCTTAACAAAAAGCCCCTCTAGGCATCTATTCACTTCGCTGCAACCTGGATCCCCGCATTGGCTTTCCATAACCACGTAGGAAGACTCCATGGCTCTTTTACTTCTGTATCCTTCATTAATCTGACGAAAGAACTACATGGTGGATGTTGCCAAGTTCTTTTGCATGCTTAAGATAGAACCTGCCTGCTTCCTTGAATACTTTTTCATAAATTTGATATGTTGTTTTTCTGCTATAAACAGACAAATCCTTAGGACATTTCTTTGCACAAGTTGCAGGATTAGCTTGGTGGATACTCATCTCGAGGAAACAATTCCCTTTATTACATTACTCCTTATATCTTTCAACACTAGCTATGGCTCCCACAAAAAATTTTCTGGTGCTCTTTTTTTTCTCCAAACTTAAATTCTAGCTCATCCATTGAAGAATGAGTACAATCAGGAAAACAAAATTCAAGAAGCATTAGCGATGTGGGAATAAAGTACAGCTCTACTGCTGGTGGGTGCTTAAGTTGGTACATCCAGGATAAAATCAGTGTGGAATTTGCTTAAAATATCTAAAAATAGAACTAACTGGTGACTCACCTATATCAACTTGAGTGTAGAAAAGATAGCATGGTTATCTAGTGATACTTGATCAGTCATTTTTGTTGCTTTTGTTTTCAAATTATCAAGGAGATGCAATCAGTTGTAACTAAATTTGCTAGAGAGTATATGGAACTTGAAAATACTATATAGTAAATGCGTTAAGTCAGGCCTATAAAGAGAAATGCTACGTGTCTGTAATCACATTTGGTCTAGCTTCAACTTTTAGATTTTATGTTTAACTTGGAGTATCTGTGGAGATAAGGAACCCCAAAGTGGCACATTGCATGGAAGAAAGGATGAAGCCTTTATGGAAGGAGGGAATGACAGAACACATGCAACATAATAGGAGGAGGAAACATTAGAGATTACAAGTTTAGGTAAGCATGAGGATAGGATTATGTCTGTTATTCCCTTACGGAATGCCACAATTTAGGAAGTTTATTTAAAATATTACAGTTAAGTGGAATTACTCTAGGTTACAGTCCAAAACTTGATACTACAACACTTTCTGAAGAAACCACATACTCGAGTAATAGAACATGAATAAACAAAATTATAACCAAACTTGAAAGTTAATTCTTAGGGCTTGCTGTTATATAGTGGCAGAAAGTTCTGTTTATGCTACTAGCAGAGAAAGTAATCAAGCAGATTACACATCTTTGATCCCTGAAAACAAGATTAGTGACTCATTTGAAATATACTGTGTAAATATATATCATCTAGGTTTAAAGTAACTTTCCTGTTGTCTATTTTTCTGTGTTTACTTCTAGATCATAGGAACTATTTTACTGTTACCTAGAACTGATTTTAGAACGAATACAGAATACTTTGTCCTAATAATTTCATGCCTACCTAAACATAAATACACAATATTTTTTAAAAAATAATAATCATGAATATTTTCTATCTGCATTGGGTAGTGCCATAATAAGTACGTATTTCAAACTACTGATTAATAATATGAAACAAAAAATGTTAAATTTTAGGATAGATAGTTATAATACTTTATAAAGTTGTCAACAAATTACACAGGGAAGGAGAAATAGAATACATAGATTTCCTCACCTATGGTTATTGAGATTTTGCCCAGGCTGGCATTTGAGTTCTCTTAGTGTCTGTATAACATCTGTTCAGGCTCTTCTGGCTTTCCTAGTCTCTGGTGAAAAGTCTGGTGTAATTCTGATAGGCCTGCCTTTATATATTTCTTGACCCTTTTCCCTTACTGCTTATAATGTTCTATCTTTTATTAGTGAATGTGTTGTTCTGATTATTATGTGTTGGGAGGAATTTCTTTTCTGGTCCAGTCTATTTGGAGTTCTGTAGGCTTCTTTTATGTTCATGAGCATCTCTTTCTTTAGGTTTGTAAAGTATTCTTCTATAATTATTTTGAAGATATTTGCCGCCCCTTTAAGTTGAAAAACATCATTCTCATCAACTATTATCTGTAAGTTTGGTCTTCTCATTGTGTCCTGTATTTCCTGGATGTTTTGAGTTAGGATCCATTTGCATTTTGCATTTTTTTTGATTGTTGTGCTGATGTTCTCTATGGAATCTTCTACACCTCACATTCTCTCTTCCATGTCTTGTATTCTGATGCTGATGCTTGCATCTATGGTTCCAGATATCTTTCCTATGGTTTCTATCTCCAGCGTTGCCTCACTTTGTGTTTTCTTTATTGTGTCTACTTCCCTTTTTAGGTCTAGTATGGTTTTGTTCATTTCCATCACATGTTCGGATGTGTATTCCTGTTTTTCTTTAAGGACTTCTGCCTGTTTGGTTCTGTTTTCCTGTTTTTATTTAAGGACTTGTAACTCTTTAGCAGTGTTCTCCTGTATTTCTTTAAGTGAATTATTAAAGTCCTTCTTGATGTCCTCTACCATTTTCATGAGATATGCTTTTAAATCCGGGTCTAGCTTTCGGTTGTGTTGGGGTTACCAGGACTAGGTGGGTTGGCAGTGCTGTGTTCTGATGATGGTGAGTGGTCTTGATTTCTGCTAGTACAATTCTTACATTTGGCTTTTGCCATCTAGAAATCTCTTCAGCTAGTTGTTATAGTTGTCTCTGGTTAGAGCTTGTTCTTCAGGTGATTTTGTTAGCCTCTATCAGCAGACATGGGAGACTTGATCTCTCCTCTGAGTTTCAGTGGTCAGAGCACTCTCTGTAGGCAAGCTCTAATCTCACAGGGAAGGTGCACAGATATATGGCCTTAAGACCTCCCTCCTGGCCAAAGATGAAGGCCCAAAACAGGACCTGTCCTGAAGCTGAGTTGCTTTGGCCTGTCCCAGAAGGTGTTAGCTTCTGTATTCTACAGTCTCACATGACTAGAATACTCTCAGAGGAGTCCTGGAACCAAGATGTCTGCAGCTGATGGTCATGCAAAGCACTCCTGCACTGGGCAGACCCCTTTCCTCCGACTGGGAAAGTGGCCAGATGTCTGGGGCCTGAGCAGAATACTCTCGACTGGGTCCTGGAACCAATATATCTGCTGCTGATGCTTAGTCAAAGCACTCCCGCACTGGGCAGACCCCTTTCCTCTGGCCAGGACAGTGGCCAGCTGTCTGGGGCCCGAAAAGGGGGCTGCCTTAGAAGCTCTGTGGCTCCAGCCTCTCCCAGAAGCTTTTGCATTTTGTAGTCTGTACTGTCACATGTGCAGAATACACCTGGCAGGGTCTCAGAACCAAGATGCACGGGGCAGACCCCCTTTCCTCTGGCCTGGAAAGTGACCGGATGTCTGGGGCCTTTGCAGAATACACTTGGCAGAGACCTGGACCAGTCTGGTGGTTCTTCAGAAAATTGACATAGTACTACCAGAAGACCAGCAACACCTCTCCTGGGCAAATACAAAGAAAATGTTCCGATGTGTAATAAGAATTCATTCTCTATGATGTTCATACCAGGCTTATTTATTTATTTTGTTAATATTTTTATTATTACATATTTTCCTCAATTACACTTAGAATATACATTTCGAAAGTCTCCACACCCTCTCCTCCCACATCCCTACCCATGCATTTCCATTTTTTTTATCCCTGGCATTCCCCTGTACTGTGGCATATAAAGTTTGCATGTCCAATGGGCCTCTCTTTCCAGTGATGGCCGACTAGGCCATCTTTTGATACATATGCAGCTAGAGTCAAGAGCTTCGGGGTACTGGTTAGTTCCTAATGTTATTGGACCAACAGGGTTGCAGATCTCTTTAGCTCCTTGGATACTTTCTCTAGCTTTTCCATTGGGGGCTCTGTGCTCCATCCAATAGCTGACTGTGAGCATCTACTTATGTATTTGCTAGGCCCCAGCCTTGTCTCAAAAGAGACAGCTATATCTGGGTCTTTTCAGCAAAATCTTGCTAGTGTATGCAATGGTGTCATCGTTTGGTTGCTAATTATGTGATGGATGGACATGGCAGTCTCTAGATGGTTGATCATTTTGTCTCAACTCCAAACATTGTCTCTGTAACAGTCTGGCGGTTCCTCAGAAATTTGGACATGGTACTAGTAGAGGATCCCACAATACCACTCCTGGGCATATATCCAGAAGATGTCCCAACCGGTAAGAAGAACACAAGCTCCACTATGTACATACCAACCTTATTTATAAAAGACAGAGGCTGGAAAGAACTCAGATGCCCCTCAACATTGGAATGAGTACAAAAAATGTGGTACATTTACACAATGGAGTACTACTCAGCTATTAAAAAAAGAATTTATGAAATTCCTAGGCAAATGGATGGACCTGGAGGGCATCATCCTGAGTGAGGTAACACAATCACAAAAGAACTCAAATGACATTTACACACTGATAAGTGGATATTAGCCCAGAAACTTAGTATACCCGAGATATAAGATACAATTTGTAAAACACATGTGTATCAGGATTAGGTGTTCTCTGTTGAAATTTTTGGGGTCATAGATACATGCTATCATATCTTCTGGAAATAGAGACATTTTGACTTCTTCCTTTCCAATTTGCATTCATCTGTTCTCGTTTTTTTGTATAATTGCTCTGGCTAGGATTTCAAGTACTCTATTGAATAGGCAGGGAGATAGCGGGCAGCCTTGTCCAGTCCCAGATGTTAGTGGGATTCCTTCCTGTTTCTGACCATTTAGACTAAAGTTAAATCCTGGGCTTTCTCTTCTTTTTTTATGTTTAGGTGTATGCCTTGAATTCCTGATCTTTCCTGGACTTATTTTGAATGGGCATTGTATTTATCCAACTATTTGCTCAGCATCTAATCAGATGATCATGTGTTTTTTGTAGTTGAGTTTTGTTGTTTCTTTGGTTTTTTTTTCTATAATGTATTTAATTGATGGATTTTTGATATTAAACTCTCCCTGCATCATAAGAAAGAGGCCAACTAGATCATGATGGATTATCTTTTTGATGTATTCTCAGACTCGTTTTGAAACGATTTTATTTAGTATTTTTGCACCGATATTCATAATGGAAATTGGTATAAAGAGTCCTTTCTTCATTAGGTCTTTGTATGGTTTGAGTATAGTTGTAATCTTGCTTCAAAGAACGTATTAAATAGTGTTCATTCTTTTTTAATTTTTCATAATAGTTTGAGGAGTATTGGTATTAGGTCTCCATGAAATCTGATAGAATTCTGAACTAAACCCATCAGATCCTGGTCTTACTTTTGGTTGGGAGACTATTAACGATTGCTTCTAGTTCTTTAGGGGTGTTATGACCCACACTACATTCTTGCCAGCAAGAACACCCACAGGACACTCGGATCCTTCTGCAGTAAAGCTTTAATACATCTCGAGAGATAGATGATCAGCTTCAGGACAGGAGAGAGCAGAAAACCCCTCCCTTATATAGGCTGTGAGGTATGGTTAGAAGTATTGTTGGAGACGTGCACCACCGGGATTGGCTGCCCACCATCAGCCAGATGACGCCATAGGAGAGGCAGGCCTCAGGTAATGGAAAGATACAATGACGCCTGTGCACACTCAAACGAGCAATGGTGACAATGGTGTTGTGAGCGCCATCTTGTAATGGTGACCGTGAGGACGGCTCCTCACATCTCACCCGTTTCTTTTATGTTAGAAGCAACAGGCCACCCAGTACTGAGACTGGAGATAGAGGTCAAATCCCAAGTGTGCAAGCATAGGATCCTTATACAAAACCTCCTCCCAGGCTCGTCACCCAGAGGAATCTTGGTCAGCTCCCATGTTGTCTTTCCTGGAGGAAGGACACTAGGACACTCAACCTTCTTGAAAGATGACATATCTCCCAGGAAGAAGCTCAAATTAGACCACAAAGTCATTCCAGTGCAGTGCTTAGCCTCACAACTCTCCTGGGCTGTTAAAACACACCTGCTCCACCCCATGCAGCAAGACTCACCTCAGGGTTTTGTGGAGCTAGATGGCCAGCAACCTTATTGCTTGGGCATCATCGATATTCATATATCGGGGGAGACACTATGCTCTAAAGCAACAAGAGCCTGGGTTACTACCATCCTGTCCGTCCTTGTTTTGGCTTTAAGTTTGCAGATCATCCATAGTAGGAGCAGTACTCCAACGTACACAGCAACTCCAAACAAACCCACCACCACTCATTGCTTGAAGTAGGAGAATGCTGCAGAAATCTAGGTAGAAAATCCTTCCATCAATGACAGGTGAAGACATGTCGAATTGACTTATAAGATGGTGATCCTCAGCTCACGGAATGTCTGTTCAAATTCTATGGTCCAATTCTGTAACAAATAACGAGACAAAGCCTTTGACAGGTTAGCTGCTCTTGGAAAATTCTCAAATTGTCATAAGGTGATACAGACACTAGGCAGCTTATGTTTGCAACCCAGCTGAGCCATTTGCCACAGAATATAAACCTGCTCTTGGACCAG
Organism: Mus musculus; assembly: GCF_000001635.26. Lineage (NCBI taxonomy): Eukaryota > Metazoa > Chordata > Mammalia > Rodentia > Muridae > Mus > Mus musculus. Next base: position 43,657,373 of record NC_000087.7, read on the forward strand.
ATCTTTCGTTGGTTTACCAACATGAGGCCTCTCTGTATCTGGGAGTTGGCCATGGCCTGCCTTTTCAGGGCCAATGTCACTCTTGCCAAAAGGTTATTTTATGGTTTGTGTTGTCTGAACCGTAGCAGACAAGGCAAGGGCCGAAACAGTGACAGAGGCAGCTACTGCTGCTGTTGCTACCAAGCCAACTATAATAGCAGAGATTTCAAAATCTCTCTTTTCTCTAAATAAGCTTAAATTCTAGAGGCTTCCACAGGAACTGGAACAAATCTAGGCACATGTGTAACCAAAGCAAATGGATACTTAGTAGCATCCCAACAAAGGGTATAGAAACTTTCATTAGGCAAGCAATCTAACTCTAATTGATTACTATTTAAACTTTTATTACTTACCACCCACAGAAAGGGGGTCAAACAAAAACCGGGGTGACAGTATAATTTACCCTTTTAAATTCTTTATATTTAGTATTAGAGGAGGACCGATCGAATGACCCCAAACCAGCACTCAAAGTGCCCTATTACTCAAAACCCATTTGGCCCTTTTCACTATATCCACCTCCAATCATGGCCATAGGTGAAAGATCGGTACAGCTCTCATTAATCCAACAAAGTAACCATTGACTAAAAGGGTTAGCATCTGTCCGATCAGGATCCATGAAGTTAATTTCATGTCCAGAAAGGATTTCATTAGTCTCTACACTTATGTATGAGGAAAAGGAAAAAAATAATCCTTCAACCACCCAAGAGGGTTTTCTGGTCTGGAACCAAGTCCAAGGAAGCATGGAGTCCCCTGAGGATCTTCCTTTACAAAAGGGTGCCATTCTGGGTTGCTGGGGCAGAGCTTTCCTGGATTTATGACTAGGCCACCAGCCTTGGATTATCAAGGCATTAGCTATTATTTCAGAGTGGGTTCCCCAACAGCAGCTTTCAGCCAGGCCACTGATTGTTTATATAAGGATATACACTGGTGTAGGTCTTTCAAGTCAGAGATCATTACAAAGCACAGGCTTCCTTTGAGGGAAAAGTTTTTTTTTCCATCAGAGCCTGAATTTGCCCATCTAATGATAAAAAGGCAAGTCCCAGCTCTTTATCAATAGTAAAGAAATGTGGAAAAACTTGTGCACTGTGCATGACAGGCATGCAGGGGAAAGGTGGACATAATACCCCAACACAATTCCCCTGATACACTTGGAACCAGGATCTGCAGTAGAAGGGTCAGTATGCATCGTTGTTTCAGTATTCCCTCTTTTGTCCACATCTTCTGGAGGGGAGATCATTCAGATGAGGCATTCTGAAACCCAAAGAGTTTTGTCTTCTTCCTGTGGAAAGACACAAATAACTCCCCTGGATCTTATTAAAATAGGATGCGGACCTCTCCATTTTCTGGTTAAGACATATTTCCATTTGATCATTTCTCTAGATCTGGTTGGTTCTGAACAGTGACGATGAGCCGCAGTGTGGCCTTGTTCATCAATATTCAAAAAATTAAGAGTAAAGAGTATCATGGAGACGGCCACCCTCAGTCGACTCACCCTTTCTGTTTCATAAGGTAAGTTTTAAGAGTGTGATGGGCATGTCCAACAATGCCTTGTCCCTGTATGGAAAACCAGTTAAATAAATTACATTCATCTGGAGACAGAACTTTTGAAATTTTTGAGAGGTGTAGGCCAGTCCATTATCTGTTCTAAGAAATTTGTGTTGTCCCCAAGCACTCCAAGATTCAAGGTAATGTTGAATTACATGTGAGGCTTTTTCTTAGTAGAGGGATCAGTTTTACTGCCCTCTTTTCTCTCTCCCCTTCCTTCTGAATCCCGGGGAGTGCCCTTTTTCTTAGACATGTATTTCTTTTTTTTTTGAGCTCCCATTCTCTCATTCTGTTAGGTTTCTGACATACTGTCCTGAACCTCTTCTAGTATTCCCTGTCCCTCCACATTGGCTGTTCGGCAGGTTTCCTCCTCTAGAAAGTTTTTTATCAGCTTCCAAACTGCCTTGGTGCCAATGCATAAGTCTCCCTCTTCATGCTTACGGTAAAGGTTCCTTCCTAGCTTATTCCTTAAGGCTACAGTTAGTGACCCCAAATAGGTATACCAGGGAGAAATGCGATCCACCTCCTTATCAAAGTTCTGCAGCATATGGGAGGCGACCTGCAGGTCACGTTGCTTTAGCACTGCCTATAATGTGGTGATCACTGACTGTGAGGAGCCCATGATACAGTGAATGCCTGCAGCTGATCTACACCCGACTTATAGTACTCCTTAAGCAAAGTGAAAGTAAACACAGCGCTCTGCTCCCTTATCTATGGAAGGCTTAGAAGATACCTCAGTGCTGCCACTTATGTATGTCGGACTGACAACACCTCATTTTTCAGCACCAGCCCCAATGGACCTCAAATTTCAGCACCAGCCTTGATGGACAGAATAAGAAACAGAATGAGGGCCAGGGCAAACAACATTAGAGCTTCTACTGCCCCTTCCTAGGGTGCATCTAGATTAAGACCGAAATTAAAAGGTATAAGAGGTTCACGATCAGATATACCTCTCCAAAACTTACCTTTTCCCTGCAGTTCTGAATCCACCCCATCTCCAGGGGTTCTCCTCAATGCCAGCGATGTTGATTCTGGGTTTCTGGCACCAGATGACCCACGCTACCATCTTGCCAGCAGGAACTCACACAGGACACTCGGATCTTTCTGCAGTAAAGCTTTAATACATTTCGAGAGATAGATGATCAGCTTCAAGACAGGAGACCCAGAGAGCAGAAATCCCCTCCCTTATATAGGCTGCGAAGTATGGTTAGAAGTAAGGTGGGGGACATGCACCACCGGAATTGGATGACCACCATCAGCCTAATGACGCCATGGGAGAAGCAGGGCTCATGTAATGGAAAGATACCATGACGCCTGAGTGCACTCACCATGAGCAATGGTGACAATCGTTTTGTCAGCGCCATCTTGTAATGGCGACCTTGAGGCCGGCTCCTCACAGTAGTAGAAGTAATTACAGGGTTTATCTGATCCTGATTTGAATTTGGTACAGCTATTTGTTAAAAGCCCCTTACTGTCACAGCTCCGTGTCAAACTCCCCTGCCCTGCTAGGCAGAGGGACTTTGTCCTCAGCTAGCTAGTAATAAAGCCTCTTGCATTTTGCATCTGTTTTGAGAAGGATGATATTTCTCTAATTTCATTCTCAGCCTGTTTATTCTTTGTGAAGAGAAAGGCCATTGACATGTTTGGTTAATTTTATACCCAGCTAAATCACCGACGTTGTTTTTCAAGTTTAGGTTTTCTCTGGTTTAATTTTTAGGTTCACTTATATATGCTATCATATCATCTGCAAAAAGTGATATTTTGAATTCTTCTTTTCCAATTTGTATCTCCTTTGTCTCCTTTCGTTGTCAAATTGCTCTGTCTAGGTCTTCAAGAACAATGTTGAATAGGTAGGGAGAAAGTGGGCAGCCTGTCTAGTCACTGATTTTAGTGAGATTGCTTCGAGCTTCATACCATTTCATTTGATGTTGGGTACTGGTTTACTGTAACCTGCTTTTATCCTGTTTATGTATGGGCCTTGAATTCCTGATCCTTCCAAGACTTTTATCAAGAATAGGTTTTGGATATACTTAAATGATTTCTTTGCATATAATGAGATGATCATGTGGTTTTGTCTTTAAGGTTGTTTATATAATGGATTATGTTGATGGATTGCCATATATTAAACCATCCCTGTATCCCTGGTATAAAACCGACTTGGTAAGGATGAATGAAAATTTTAATGTGTTCTTGGATATGATTAGGGATAATTTTACTGAGAATTTTTATTTCGATATTCATAAGGGCCATTGTTCCGAAGTTCTTTATCTTTGTTGGAACTTTCTGTGGTTTAGGTATCAGAGTAATTGTGGCTTCATAGAATGAGTTGGGTAGAGTACCTTCTACTGCTATTTTGTGGAATTGTTTGTGCAGAACTGGAATTAGATATTCTTTGACGGTCTGATAGAACTCTGCATTAAACCTATCTGTTCCTTTTTTTGTTTTTTTTTTTTTTTTTTGGTTGGGAGACTATTAATGCCTGCTTCTATTTCTTTAGGGAACATGAGACTGTTTAGATCATTAACTTGATCCTGTTTTAATTTGGGTACATGTTATCTGTTTTCGAAATTTGTCCATTTTGTCCAAGTTATCCTGTTCTGTTGAGTATAGCCTGTTGTAGAAGGATCTGATGGTGTTTTGGTTTTCTTCAGGACCTGTTTTTATGTCTCACTTTTCAATTCTGATTTTGTTAATTGGGATGCTGTCTCTGTGCCTTAAGGGATGCTAGCTAAGAGTTTATCTATCTTTTTGATTTTCTCAAAGAACCAAATCCTCTTTGGTTGATTATTTAAGGAGTTTTTCTTGTTTCCACTTGGTTAATTTCACCCCTGAGTTTGAATATTTCCTTCCATCTACTCCTCTTGAGTGAATTTGCTTCCTTTATTCTGGAGATTTTTCGTTTGCTTTCAAGCTGCTTCTATGTGCTCTCTCTGGTTTCTTTTTGGAGGCACTCAAATCTATGAGTTTCCCTCTTATTAATGATTTCATTGAGTCTCATAAGTTAGGGTATATTGTGGCTTTATTTTCATTAAACTCTAAAATGTCTTTAATTTCTTTTTTTATTCCTTCCTTGACCAAGGTATCACTGAAAAGACTTTTGTTCATTTTCAACGTGAATGTTGGCTCTCCATTATTTATGTTGTTATTAAAGATCAATCAGCCTTAGTCCATGGTGGTCTGATAGGATGCTTTGGACAATTGCAATATTTTTTATCAGTTGAGACCTGTTTTGTGACCAATTATATGGTAAATTTGGAAAAGGTACCATAATGTGCTGAGAAGAAGTTATATCCTTTTGTTTCAGGATAAAACGTTCTGTAGATATCTATTAAGTCCATTTGTTTAATAACTTCTGTTAGTTTCACTGTGTCCCTGTTTAGATTCTCTTTCCAAGATTTGTCCATTGATAAAAGTGGTTTGTTGAAGCCTCCCACTGTTATTGTGTGAGCTGCAGTGTGTGCTTTGAGCTTTCTTTAATGAATGGGACTGCCCTTGCATTTGGAGCATAGATATTCAGAATTGAGAGTTCCTCTTGGAGGATTTTATCTTTGATGAGTATGAAGTGTCTTTCTTTGTATGTTTTGATAACTTTAGGTTGGAAATCAATTTTAATCGATATTTGAATGGTTACTCCAGCTGATTTCTTCAGACCATTTGCTTGGAAAATTATTTTCCAGCCTTTCACTCTGAGATAGTGTCTGTCTTTTTCCCTGATATGTGTTTCCTGTAAGCAGCAGATTATTGGGTCCTGTTTTTGTAGCCAGTTTGTCAGTCTATGTCTTTTCATTGTCGAACTGAATCCATTGATATTAAGAGACATTAAGGAAAAGTAATTGTTGCTTCGTATTATTTTTGTTGTTAGAGTTTGCATTCTGTTCTTGTAGCTGTCTTCTTTTTGGATTGTTGAGGGATTACTTTCTTGCTTTTTCTAGGGCATGGTTTCTTTCCTTGTATTGCTTTTTTTTCTGTTATTATCCTTTGAAATGCTGGATTCATGGAGAGTTAATGTGTGAATTTATTTTTTATCGTGAAATAATTTGATTTCTCCATCTATGGTAATTGAGAGTTTGGCTGTGTATAATAGACTGGGCTGGCATTGGTGTTCTCTTAGTTTCTGTATAACATCTGTCCAGGATCTTCTGTCTTTCATAGTCTCTGGTGAAAAGTCTGGTGTAATTCTGATAGACCTGCCTTTATATGTTCTCTGACCTTTTTCCCTCACTACTTTTAACAGTATATCTCTATTTAGTGCATTTCTTCTTCTGATTATTATGTGTCAGGAGGAATTTCTTTTCTGGTCCAGTCTATATGGAATTCTGTAGGCTTCTTTTATGTTCATGGGCATGTCTTTCTTTAGGTTTGACAAGTTTTTTTTTTATATAATTTTTTTGAAGATATTTGCTGGCCCTTTAAGTTGAAAATCTTCATTCTCATCTACTCCTATTACCCGTAGGTTTGGACTTCACATTGTGTCCTGGATTTCCTGGATGTTTGAGATAGGATCTTTTGCATTTTTTATTTTATTTGATTGCTGTTCCAATTTTCTCTATGGAATCTTCTGCACCTGACATTCTCTCTGTCATCTCTTGTATTCTGGTGCTGATGCTCACATCTATGGTTCCATATTTCTTGCCTAGGTATTCTATCTCCAGCGTTGACTTACTTTGGGTTTTTTATTGTGTCTACTTCACTTTTTAGGTCTTGGATGGTTTTATTCAATTCTATCACCTGTTTGGTCGTGTTATCCTTTAATTCTTTAAGGGTATTTTTGCGCTTCCTCTTAAGGTCTTCTACCTATTTAGCAGTGTTTTCATCTATTTCTTTAAGTGATTTATTAAAGTCATTCTTAATGTCCTCTACCATGAACCTGAGATATGCTTTTAAATATGGGGCTACCTTTTCGGGTGTTTTGGAGTTTCCAGGACTGGGTGAGGTGGGAGTGCTGTAATTCTGATGACGGTGAGTGGTCTTGGTTTCTGTTAGTAAGATTCTTATGTTTGCCTTCCATCATCTGGTAATCTCGGGAGTTAGTTGTTATAATTGTCTCTGGTTATATCTTGTTCCTCAGTGGTTATGTTAGCCTCTATCAGCAGACCTGTGAGACTTGTTTTCTCCTGAGTTTCAGTGTTCAGAGTACTCTCTACAGGCAAGATCTCCTCTTGCAGAGAAGGTGCCCAAATATCTGGTGTTCCAACTTTCCTCCTGGCAGATGTTGTGATCCACTCACTACAGGTACTAAGATTCCATGGAGAGTCCTGTGGGGACCTTTGGGTTGTCCACAGACTCTGCCCCCAAGGTGCCCAGAGCTGTCCTGGACTGGAAGGGACTTGTGACCCTGGTCAGACCGGTTTCTCTGCCTCCCTAATTAATGCAGTCTCAGGTCCTGCATGATAGGATTGGAGCAGAAGTTGTTTTCCACTCACTAAAGGTCTTAAGATCTCGTGGATGTTTCTGTGAGGACCTTGGGGCTGTCCTCAGACTCTGCCCAAAATATTGCCCAGGTGCTGGCACAGACCAGAGGGACTTGTGACCATTGTCAGGCCAGTTTTTCTGCTTCCCTAATTAATGCAGTCTCAGATCCTGTGAGATTGGATTGGAGCAGAAGTTGTGTTACATTCACCAGAGGTCTTATGATCCTATTGAGGGTCTTTTGGGGACCTTAGGGGTGTCTGCAGACACTGAGCCCAATGTGCCTTGGTGCTGGCTTGTCAGTCTCTCTCTTATGGTACACTTTCTCTGCCTCCTTAAACAGATGTTGTAAAGATAATGTTTTCAGACACTCTAGATGCTGTAACCTTTTCCTAATGTCAGAAGAAGACTGCCCTATAGAAGCCATGACACCTGTCACCTGCTGGCACGCTGAAGGAGGGTCAAAGGTAGTGTAACACTTCTATACATTTAAGAGGTACTTGAAAAACACTGCTGGGGGCTCCTTTTTCACTTCTACGATCTCTCTTACCTTGGCCAAATTGGTGGGACATCTGCCAGCCCCTTTCAGTCCTATTATCAGAGCCCAGCAGAAAATTGTCAATTGCTCCATATGGTCAGTCCTGTCAGGACATGTCAGAGGGAAGCCTGCATCTATTTCTTTCAGAAGTTTTATTGGTAGTCAATTGGCTCCCAGCATGCTCTTTCTTTCCTCTCAGAATCCTCTCCTTCTCCTCTGGTGAAAGAACCTGTAAAAATTGATGACAGTCATCACAAGTAGGCTGAAGAGAGAATATGAGAGATTCCATTAGATTAGCAAGGCTAGAGGGGTTCTCACGAAGGAGGGTGTGATTTGCTTTCCAGTTATTGAGATCAGAGGAGGAAAAAGGCCATTACTGAAGGGGCTGCAGTTGTCTGGGGTCCGCTGGATGAGGGTCATAAATACATAAAGGCAGTGCGATGGTTGAGTCTCGTCCCTCTGGGCTTCAAGCTCCCTGGTCTTGGGCTTTAGCAACTGGTCCCTCCGCAAATATCTAGTGGCACCCTGTTGAGAGTTCTTGGGGGGACCAGTTGCGAATATGCGGGTGGGGTGCTGTGCCATTTTGTAGGTTCTTCTAAATCTGGATAGATCTTGGGAGAAACCGAGGGCTGCAGTTCAACTGCTGCCAGATTTAACTCTTTCTTTTCCCTCTGGATGGCAGTGGGCCAGAACTGGGGAGCCTGGATTATTCTTTTGAACCCTAGGCTTTAAACAGGATGGGAGAGGGGGGATCCTGTGCTAATTTTTTCTAGATGAGAATGTAGGGCACTTAATCTGGCTGAGACCCTGGTCCCCTTTGTAAAACAACTTTAAGAGCTGAAAACAGAACCAAACCAAGGGTGCCCTCTAATGGCCAACTAACATCAAAGCTGGCCATTCAGTAGTGCAGAAAGTTCTCTAAAATCTATTTCAGACATCCACCAAGAGAATGTGAGTCTTAGTCTTAATTTCAGTCCTGTTCACAAGGGTCAGTCCAAGGGGCATGCTAATAGTTGGTCCCATCATCAGAATTACATACAGGGGAAAAACCAATATATACACACAAAAAGATTACAATAACCAAGACCAGGCCCCAATAAGATGGTCTAGAGAGCACACACTCACTTGGCACCCAGTAACAAAAACAGACAGCCGAGTGAGCACACTCTCACTTGGCACCCTGATAGGAGATCTCCAGGTATCTCTGGGAATCCCTCAGAACTCCTGGGATGTCCCAAAGGTGGCAGCCGGTTTCTCCTCACATGTCTGTCAGTAACTCTCTTCCATCTGGGAGAGGGAGTTCATTGCTCTCAAGAGCATGTACAAATGCAAACCGAGAATAGTGAATTCAAACAGAGCTGACACACGAAGATAGAGACAAAGATAGAGGAAATTTATAGAAAAAGATAGAGACAAAGATACAGACAAAGATAGAACCCTACCTCCAAGCAGGGTCTCTGAGAATTGGGGTAGGCCACAAATCCTGGAGGAGAAGCCCCCAAATGTAAGACCTCGGAAGCTGGGCCTCCTCTCAAGTCACTGGATGAGCTGGCCAGCACCCCTGTGACCCAAGAGAAAACCGCAACTGATGCAAAATGCAATAGGTTTTATTACTAGCTAGCTGAGGACAAAGTCCCTCTGCCTAGCAGGGCAGGGGAGTTTGACACTGAGCTGTGACAGTAAGGGGCTTTTAACAAATAGCTGAGGAATTGGAAAGAGTTGGAGGAGAGTTGGGAGGAGTTGGGAAATGTTGGAAGGAGAGTTCTTCTCTTCCTGTTGTTCTTGGTGAAATTTACAAGGCAGGAGTGGGGAGTGAGTTCTTTCTGAATTTTTATCTCCTTGTCCTTGGCACAGGAAGGCAGGCATCTCTGGTTGTAAAGTATAGAAACAAAAAGCTTTTTTTTTTTTGGCTATAGAGTACAAAGAGCTTCTTCCTAGCTGTATTTTCAGAGATCAGGGAAAACAAGCTTGGGGAATGTCTAGGGGCTTTACCTTACTGGGAGATATACTTTAAGTTGGACTCTCACAGTAGGACATTTTTTTCTACCACACACAAAACTTTACACAGAAAATTATTTCAATTATTTATAATAAATATATACTATTTGGTTTGAATCAAATGTCATATCCATATAAAATGCATGGTAGAATTCCAAAAAAAACCTGTAATACTTACTTTAAACAATTCATACATTTACACCCCACAGCACTTCTTCATAACTGTACTACCTTTGCTGAGAACCATCTTCTTCCTAAATGGTCCCTCTCTTATTTTTATAATGGTTCTCCTTTTCTTTGTATGTATATCTGGGTACATCTCATGCAGGTGGTTGTATTGTACTAGTTGCTATCTTTGTGTGATCACAAGGTCTAAAGGACCACAATCTGTTCTTGATCTACTCATATAAGAGCATTTGACCCTGAATTGTTCTTTTTCCTGTATCTACTTCTCCAGTTAAGGGATCACAAACACCACTTTTGAAGTACTCTATCAAAATGGGAAAAAAATGAAAATATTAAAACATATCTTCATCTGTTTCTACCTGAGGTGATATATTCTCATCTTTGTCAAATGCTGGTCTCTGTACTGTATGGACAACAGAAAATGGAAACATAATATGGTATATTAGTAAAAGGGAATAAAGTATTAATGATTTGAATTTCTCAGGAAATACTGCCCATGTGAATTTTTGAAACAGCTTTTTAGAAATGACATAATTACATACATGAAATCCGGTATAGGTATAGATGAGAAGTAAGGTTTCCAAATTATAGGGCCATTGAATATCTTTACCAATATTATAGAAAAAAAACTTCCCTAACTTAAAGAAAGATATGCTCATAAATATACAAGAACACTACAGAATGCCAAATTATTTGGACCAGAAAAAAAAAATCCTGCCATCATATAATAGTCAAAACACCAAATGCACAAAACAAAGAAAGAATATTAAAAGCAGTAAGGGAAAAATCGTCTACCAATATATAAAGCAAGAGCTATCAGGATAACACATAACTTCTCCACTGAGACTATGAAAGCCAGATATCTAGGGCAGATGTCATACAGAATGTAAGAGAGCAGAAATGACAGTCAAGACTGCTATATGAAGAAAAACTCTTTTAACTTAGCTTGAGAAAACAAGGTATACTGTGACAAAACCATATTTACACAATATCAACCAATGCATCCAGTACTTCAAACGATAAGAAAGGGACAATTTCAATATAAAGAGGGAAATTACACTCGAAAAAAAGCATGAAATAAAACTTGAAGGAAACCTAAAAGAAGATAGCTACATGAACAAAATTCCAACTCTAATAACAAAAGTAACAAGAAGCAACAAGGACTTTTCCTTAGTATCTCTTAATATCAGTGGACTCAGTTCACCAGTAAAAAGGCATAGAATAACAAAATGGATGTGTAAGCAATATTCAGCATACCAGAAACAAACACCAAGGACAAAGTCAGACATTACCTTAGACTAAAAGCCCGGAAAAAAACTTTCCAAGCAAATGATCCCAAGAAATAAGCTGGAGCAGCCATACTAATATCAAATAAAATTCACTTTCAACCCAAAGTTATTAAAAAAGGCAAGGAGGGAAACTTCATATTCATTAAAGTTAATATTTACCAAGATGGACTCACAAATCTAAACATTTATACTCCGAATGCAATGGCATCACATACATAAAAGAAACTTTAGTAAAGCTCAAAACACACATTGTACCACACACAATAATATTGGAAGACTTCAACATCCCTCCCTCATTAATGGACAGATCCTGGAAACTAAAACAAAAAAGATACACGGTGAAACTCACAGAATTTATGTAACAAATACATTTAGTTGATATCTATAGAACATTTTATCCTAAAACAAACGAATGTCCCTTCTTCTCAGCACCTCATGATGCCTTCTCCAAAATTGACCAAACACTCAGTCACAAAACATGCCTCAACAGATATAAAATTATTGAAATAATTTCATGCTTCCTATCAGATCACCACATACTAAGGCTTATCTTTAACAATAATATAAATAATTGAAAACCCACATACATGTGGAATGTGTACAACAATCTAGTCAGTGACAAAACAGTCAAGGAAGAAATATAGAACTAAATTATAGACATTTTAGAGTTTAATGAAAATGTAGCAACAACATACTGCAAGTTATGGGACATAATGAAAATAGCTCTAAGAGGGACACTCATAGCTCTCTCTGAATGCTTCTAAAAAGAAACTGGAGAGAGGATATAGGAGTAGGTTGACAACCCACCTTAACACTATAGAACAAAAGAAAGCAAATTCACCCAGAAAGAGTTGAAGTCAGGAAATAATCAAACTCAGTGCTAAAATCAACCAAGTGGAAACAAAGGAACAATACAAAAATAATCAAACAAACTGGGAGCTTGTTCTTTGAGAAAATCAACAAGATAGATAAACTATTAGACAGACTAAATACAGAACACAAGAACAGTATCTAATTTAGCAAAACCAGAAATGAAAAGGGAGAAATAACAACAAAAATTTAGTAAATTTGAAATATCATCAGATCCTACTATACCAGGCTATACTCAACAAAACTGGAAAATCTGGATAAAATGGACACTTATATAGACAGATATCATGTACCAAATTCAAATCAGGATCAGATAAACCCTGTAATTACTTCTACCACTGTGAGGAGCCGGCCTCAAGATTGCCATTACAAGATGGTGCTGACAACAGCATTGTCACCATTGCTCATGGTGAGTGCACTCAGGCGTCATGGTATCTTTCCATTACCTGAGCCCTGCCTCTCCCATGGCGTCATCAGGCTGATGGTGGGCATCCAATTCGGGTGGTGCACGTCACCCACCTTACTTCTAACCATACTTCGCAGCCTATATAAAGAAGGGGATTTCTGCTCTCTGGGTCTCCTGTCTTGAAGCTGTTCATCTATCTCTCAAAATGTATTAAAGCTTTACTGCAGAAAGATCCGAGTGTCCTGCGTGCGTTCTTGCTGGCGAGATGGTAGCGTGGATCATCTGCTGCCAGAAACCCAGAATCAACATCGCTGGCTTTGAGGAGAACCCCTGGAGATGGGGTGGATTCAGAACTGCAGGGAAAAGGTAAGTTTCATGAACCTCTTATACCTTTTAATTTCGGTCTTAATCTAGATGCACCCTAGGAAGGGGCAGTAGAAGCTCTAATGTTGTTTGCCCTGGCCCTCATTCTGTTTCTTATTCTGTCCATCAAGGCTGGTGCTGAAATTTGAGGTCCATCGGGGCTGGTGCTGAAAAATGAGGTGTTGTCAGTCCGACATACATAAGTGGCAGCACTGAGGTATCTTCTAAGCCTTCCATAGATGAGGGAGCAGAGCGCTGTGTTTACTTTCACTTTGCTTAAGGAGTACTATAAGTCGGGTGTAGATCAGCTGCAGGCACTCACTCTATCATGGGCTCCTCACAGTCAGTGATCACCACATTACAGGCAGTGCTAAAGCAATGCGACTTGCAGGTCACCTCTCATATGCTGCAGAACTTTGTTAAGGAGGTGGATTGCATTTCTCCCTGGTATGCCTATTCGGGGTCACTAACTGTAGCCTTATGGAATAAGCTAGGAAGGGACCTTGACCGTAAGCATGAAGAGGGAGACTTATGCATTGGCACCAAGGAAGTTTGGAAGCTGATAAAAAATTGTCTAGAGGATAAAACCTGCTGACCAGCCAATGTGGAGGGACAGGGAATAATAGAAGAGGTTCAGGACAGTATGTCAGAAACCTAACAGAATGAGAGAATGGGAGCTCAAAAAAAGAAAGATATGTCTAAGAAAAAGGGCACTCCCCGGGATTCAGAAGGAAGGGGAGAGAGAAAAGAGGGCAGTAAAACTGATCCCTCTACTAAGAAAAAGCCTCACATGTAATTCAACATTACCTTGAATCTTGGAGTGCTTGGGGACAACACAAATTTCTTAGAACAGATAATGGACTGGCCTACACCTCTCAAAAATTTCAAAAGTTCTGTCTCTAGATGAATGTAATTTTTTTTAACTGGTTTTCCATACAGGGACAAAGCATTGTGGGACAGGCCCACCACACTCTTAAAACTTACCTTATCCAACAGAAAGGGTGAGTCGATGAGGCTCTGCCCTTAACACTGAGAGTGGCCGTCTCCATGGTACTCTTTACACTTAATTTTTTGAATATTGATGAACAAGGCCACACTGCGGCTCATCATCACTGTTCAGAACCAAACAGGTCTAAAAAAATTATCAAATGGAAATATGTCTTACCCGGGAAAATGGAGAGGCCCGCATCCTATTTTAATAAGATCCAGGGGAGTTATTTGTGTCTTTCCACAGGAAGAAGACAAAACTCTTTGGGTTTCAGAATGCCTCATCTGAATGATCTCCCCTTCAGAAGATGTGGACAAAAGAGGGAATACTGAAACAACGATGGATACTGAACCTTCTACTGGAGATCCTGGTTCCTAGTGTATCAGGGGAATTGTGTTGGGGTATTATGTCCACCTTTCCCCTGCCCATGCCTGTCATGCACAGTGCACAAGTTTTTCCACATTTCTTTACTACTGATAAGGAGCTGGGACTTGCCTTTTTACAATTAGATGGGCAAATTCAGGCTCTGATGAAAAAAAAGAACTTTTCCCTCAAAGGAAGCCTGTGCTTTGTAATGATCTCTGACTTGAAAGACCTACGCCAGTGTATATCCTTATATAACCAGTCAGCGGCCTGGCTGAAAGCTGCTACTTGGGGAACCCACTCTGAAATAATAGCTAATGCCTTGATAATCCAAGGCTGGAGGCCTAGTCATAAATCCAGGAAAGTTCTGCCCCAGCAACCCAGAATGGCACCCTTTTGTAAAGGAAGATCCTTGGAGGACTCCATGCTTCCTTGGACTTGTTTCCAGACTAGAAAACCCTCTTGGGTGGTTGAAGGATTTTTTTTTCCTTTTCCCTATACATAAGTGTAGAGATTAATGAAATCCTTTCTGGACATGATGCTAACCCTTTTGGTCAATGGTTCCTTTGTTGGGTTAATGAGAGCTGTACCGATCTTTCACCTATGGCCATGTTTGGAGGTGGATATAGTGAAAAGGGCCAAATGGGTTTTGAGTGGTAGGGCAATTTGAGTGCTGGTTTGGGGTCATTCGATTGGTCCTCCTCTAATACTAAATATGAAGCATTTAAAAGGGTGAATTATACTGTCACCCCGGTTTGTGTTTGACCCCCTTTCTGTGGGTGGTAAGTAATAAAAGTTTAAATAGTAATCAATTAGAGTTAGATTGCTTGCTTAATGAAAGTTTCTATACCCTTTGTTGGGATGCTACTAAGTATCCCTTTGCTTTGGTTACTCATGTGCCTAGATTTGTTCCAGTTCCTGTGGAAGCCTCTAGAATTTAAGCTTATTTAGAGAAAAGAGAGATTTTTGGAATCTCTGCTATTATAGTTGGCTTGGTAGCAACAACAGCAGTAGTTGCCTCTGTCACTGTTTAGGCCCTTGCCTTGTCTGCTACGGTTCAGACAACACAAACCATAAAATAACCTTTCGGCTAGAGTGACATTGGCCCTGAACAGGCAGGCCATGGCCAACTCCCAGATATAGAGAGGCCTCATGTTGGTAAACCAACGAAAGATCTGGTCCAAGAGCAGGTTTATATTCTGCGGCAAATGGCTCAGCTGGGTTGCAAACATAAGCTGCCTAGCGTATGTATCACCTTAGGACAATTTGAGAATTTTCCAAGAGCAGCTAACCTGTCAAAGGCTTTGTCTCGTTATTTGTTACAGAATTGGACCATAGAATTTGAACGGACATTCCGGGAGCTGAGGATCACCATCTTATAAGTCAATTTGACATGTCTTGACCTGTCATTGATGGAAGGATTTTCTACCTGGATTTCTTCAGCATTCTCATACTTCAAGCAATGAGTGGGGGTGGGTTTGTTTGGAATGGCTGTGTATGGTGGAGTACTGCTCCTACTATGGATGATCTGCAAACTTAAAGCCAAAACAAGGAGGGACAGGATGGTAGTAACCCAGGCTCTTGTTGCTTTGGAGCATGGTGTCTCCCCCGATATATGAATATCGATGATGCCCAAGCAATAAGGTTGCTGGCCATCCAGCTCCACAAAACCCTGAGGTGAGTCTTGCTGCATGGGGTGGAGTGGGTGTGTTTTAACAGCCCAGGAGAGTTGTGAGGCTAAGCACTGCACTGGAATGACTTTGTGGTCTAATTTGAGCTTCTTCCTGGGAGATATGTCATCTTTCAAGAAGATTGAGTGTCCTAGTGTCCTTCCCCCAGGAAAGACGACATGGGAGCTGACCAAGACCCCTCTGGGTGATGAGCCTGAGAGGAGGTTTTGTGTAAGGAACCTATGCTTGCACACTTGGTATTTGACCTCTATCTCCACTCTCAGTACTGGTTGGCCTGTTGCGTCCAACATAAAAGAAAAGGGTGAGATGTGAGGAGCAGTCCTCACGGTCACCATTACAAGATGGCGCTCACAACACCATTGTCACCAATGCTCATAGTGAGTGTGCACAGGCGTCAGTGTATCTTTCCATTACCTGAGGCCTGCCTCTTCCATGGCGTCATCTGGCTGATGGTGGGCAGCCATTCCCGGTGGTGCACGTCTCCAACAATACTTCTAACCATACTTCACAGCCTATATAAGGGAGGGGTTTTCTGCTCTCTGGGTCTCCTGTCCTGAAGCTGATCATCTATCTCTCAAGATGTATTAAAGCTTTACTGCAGAAGGATCTGAGTGTCCTGTGGGTGTTCTTGCTGGTAAGAATGTAGTGTGGGTCATAACACCCCTAAAGAACTAGAAGCAATCGTTAATAGTCTCCCAACCAAAAATAAGACCATGATCTGATGGGTTTAGTTCAGAATTCTATCAGATATTCATGGAGACCTAATACCAATACTCCTCATACTATTATGCAAAATTAAAAGGGAAGGAACACTATTTAATATGTTCTATGAAGCAAGATTACAACTATACTCAAACCATACAAAGACCTAACGAAGAAAGGACTCTTTATACCAATTTCCATTATGAATATCGGTGCAAAAATACTAAATAAAATCCTTTCAAAACGAGTCCGAGAATACATCAAAAAGATAATCCATCATGATCTAGTTGGCCTCCTTCTTATGATGAAGGGAGAGTTTAATATCAAAAATCCATCAATTAAATACATTATAGAAAAAAAAAACAAAGAAACAACAAAACTCAAATATAAAAACCACATGATCATCTGATTAGATGCTGAGCAAATAGTTGGATAAATACAATGCCCATTCATAATAAGTCCAGGAAAGATCAGTAATTTAAGGCATACACCTAAACATAAAAAAATGAGAGAAAGCCTAGGATTTAACTTTAATCTAAATAGTCAGAAACAGGAAGGAATCCCACTAAAATCTCGGACTGGACAAGGCTGCCCACTATCTCCCTACCTATTCAATAAAGTACATGAAATCCTAGCCAGAGCAATTATACAAAAAAACGAGAACAGATGAAAACAAATTGGAAAGGAAGAAGTCAAAATGTCTCTATTTCCAGAAGATATGATAGCATGTATCTATGACCCCAAGAATTTCAACAGAGAACACCTAATCCAGATACACATGTGTTTTGCAAATTGTATCTTATATCTTGGGTATACTAAGTTTCTGGGCTAACATCCACTTATCAGTGTGTAATATCATTTGAGTTCTTTGTGATTGTGTTACCTCACTTAGGATGATGCCCTCCAGGTCCATCCATTTGCCTAGGAATTTCATAAATTCATTTTTTAATAGCTGGGTAGTACTCCATTGTATAAATGTACCACATTTTTTGTACCCATTCCAATGTTGAGGGACATCTGAGTTCTTTCCAGCCTCTGGCTATTATAAATAAGGCTGCTATGAACATAGTAGAGCATGTGTCCTTCTTACTGGTTGGGAAATCTTCTGGATATATGCCCAGGAGAGGTATTGTGGGATCCTCTACTAGTACCATGTCCAATTTTCTGAGGAACCGCCAGACTGTTACAGAGACAAAGTTTGGAGCTGAGACAAAATGATCGACCATCTAGAGACTGCCATGTCCATCCATCCCATAATTAGCCTCCAAACGATGACACCATTGCATACACTAGCAAGATTTTGCTGAAAAGACCCAGATATACCTCTCTCTTGTGAGACAAGGCTGGGGCCTAGCAAATACATAAGTAGATGCTCACAGTCAGCTATTGGATGGAGCACAGGGCCCCCAATGGAAGAGCTAGAGAAAGTATCCAAGGAGATAAAGAGATCTGCAACCCTGTAGGTCCAATAACATTAGGAACTAACCAGTGCCCAGAAGCTCTTGACTCTAGCTGCATATGTATCAAAAGATGGCCTAGTCGGCCATCACTGGAAAGAGAGGCGCTTTGGACATGCAAACTTTATATGCAACAGTACAGGGGAATGCCAGGGACAAAAAAATGGGAATACATGGGTAGGGAAGTGGGGGGAGGGTGTGGGGGACTTTCTAAATGTACACTCTAATTGTAATTGAGGAAAACATGTAATAATAAAAAATATTAACAAAATAAATAAATAAGGCTGGTATGAACATCATAGAGAATGAATCCTTATTACACATCAGAACATCTTCTGAGTATTTGCCCAGGAGAGGTGTTGCTGGATCTTCTGGTAGTACTATGTCAATTTTCTGAAGAACAACCAGAATGGTCCAGGTCTCTGCCGAGTGTATTCTGCAAAGGCCCCAGATATCCTGTCACTTTCCCGGCCAGAGGAAAGGGGGTCCGCCCAGTGCAGATGTGCTTTTCCTGAGCATCGGCAACAGACATCTTGGTTCTGGGACCCCGCCGGGTTTATTCTGCACAGGTGACAGTACGGACTACAGAATCCAAAAGCTTCTGGGAGAGGCTGGAGCCACAGAGCTTCTAAGACAGCCCCGTTTTCGGGCCCCAGACAGCTGGCCACTGTCCCAGCCAGAGGAAAGGGGTCTGCCTAGTGCGGGAGCGCTTTGACTAAGCATCAGCAGCAGATATCTTGTTTCCAGGAAACAGTCGAGAGTATTCTGAACAGGCCCCAGACATCTGGCCACTTTCCCAGCCTGAGGAAAGGGGTCTGCCCAGTGCAGGAGTGCTTTGCATGAGCATCAGCTGCAGACATCTTGGTTCCAGGAATCCTCTGAGAGTATTCTGGACATGTGAGAGTGTAGAATACAGAAGCTAACACCTTCTGCGATAGGCCAAAGCAACTCAGCTTCAGGACAGGTCCTGTTTTGGGCCTTCGTCTTCGGCCAGGAGGGAGGTCTTAAGGCCATATATCTGTGCACCTTCCCCATGAGATTAGAGCTTGACTGCAGAGAGTGCTCTGACCACTGAAACTCAGATGAGAGAGTCTGTCTCCCATGTCTGCTGATAGAGGCTAACAGAATCACCTGAAGAACAAGCTCTAACCAGAGACAACTATAACAACTAGCTCCAGAGATTTCTAGATGGAGAAAGCCAAATGTAAGAATTGTACTAACAGAAATCAAGACCACTCACCACCATAAGAACACAGCACTCCCACCCCACCTCGTCTTGGAACCCCAACACAACCGAAAAGCTAGACCCGGATTTAAATCATATCTCATGAAGATGGTAGAGGACATCAAGAAGGACTTTAATAATTCACTTAAAGAAATACAGGAGAACACTGCTAAAGAGTTACAAGTCCTTAAATAAAAACATGAAAACACAACCAAACAGGTAGAAGTCCTTAAAGAAAAACAGGAAAACACAACCGAACAGGTGATAGAAATGAACAAAACCATACTAGACCTAAAAATGGAAGTAGACACAATAAAGAAAACCCAAAGTGAGGCAATGCTGGAGATAGAAAACATAGGAAAGATACCTGGAACCATAGATGCAAGAATCAGCAACAGAATTCAAGAGATGGAAGAGAGAATGTCAGGTGTAGAAGATTCCATAAAGAACATCAGCACAACAATCAAAGAAAATGCAAAATGCAAAAGGATCTTAACTCAAAACATCAAGGAAATACAGGACACAACGAGAAGACCAAACCTACAGATAATAGGAGTTGATGAGAATGAAGTTTTTCAACTTAAAGGGGCGGCAAATATCTTCAAAATAATTATAGAAGAAAACTTTTCAAACCTAAAGAAAGAGATGCCCATGAACATAAAAGAAGCCTACAGAACTCCAAATAGACTGGACCAGAAAAGAAATTCCTCCCAACACATAATAATCAGAACAACACATTCACTAAAAAAAGATAGAACATTATAAGCAGTAAGGGAGAAGGGTCAAGTAACATATAAAGGCAGGCCTATCAGAATTACACCAGACTTTTCAACAGAGACTAGGAAAGCCAGAAGAGCCTGAACAGATGTTATACAGACACTAAGAGAACTCAAATACCAGCCCAGGGTACTATACCTGGCCAAAATTTCAATAACCATAGGTGGAGAAACCGATGTATTCTATTTCTCCTTCCCTGTGTAACTTGTTGACAACTTTATGAAGTATTATAACTATCTATCCTAAAATTTAACATTTTTTGTTTCATATTATTAATCAGTAGTTTGAAATACATACTTATTATGGCACTACCCAATGCAGATAGAAAATATTCATAATTATTATTTTTTAAACAATATTGTGTATTTATGTTTAGGTAGGCATGAAATTATTAAGACAAAGAATTCTGTCCTCGTTCTAAAATCAGTTCTAGGTAACAGTAAAATAGTTCCTATGATCTAGAAGTAAACACAGAAAAATAGACAACAGGAATATATTACTTTAAACCTAGATGATATATATGTACACAGTATATTTCAAATGAGTCACTAATCTTGTTGTCAGGGATCACAGATCTGTAATCTGCTTGATTACTTTCTCTGCTAGTAGCATAAACAGAACTTTCTGCCACTGTATAACAGCGAGCCCTAAGAATTAAATTTCAAGATTGGTTATAACTTTATTTATTCATGTTCTATTACTCGAGTATGTGGTTTCTTCAAAAAGTGTTGTAGTATCAAGTTTTGGACTGTAACCAAGAGTAATGCCACTTAACTGTAATATTTTAAATAAACTTCCTAAATTGTGGCATTACGTAAGGGAATAACAGACATAATCCTATCCTCATGCTTCCCTAAACTTGTAATCTCTAATGTTTCCTCCTCCTATTATGTTGCATGTGTTCTGTCATTCCCTCCTTCCATAAAGGCTTCATCCTTTCTTCCATGCCATGTGCCACTTTGGGGTTCCTTATCTTCACAGATACTCCAAGTTAAACATAAAATCTAAAAGTTGAAGCTAGACCAAATGTGATTACAGACACGTAGCATTTCTCTTTATAGGCCTGACTTAACACATTTACTATATAGTATTTTCAAGTTCCATATACTATCTAGCAAATTTAGTTACAACTGATTGCATCTCCTTGATAATTTGAAAACAAAAGCAACAAAAATGACTGAGCAAGTATCACTAGATAACCAAGCTATCTTTTCTACACTCAAGTATGATATAGGTGAGTCAACAGTTAGTTCTATTTTTAGATATTTTAAGCAAATTCCACACTGATTTTATCCTGGATGTACCAACTTAAACACCCACCAGCAGTAGAGCTGTACTTTATTCCCACATCGCTAATGCTTCTTGACTTATGTTTTCCTGATTGTACTCATTCTTCAAGGGATGAGCTAGAATTTAAGTTTCGAGAAAAAAAAGAGCACCAGAAAAATTTTTTTGTGGGAGCCATAGCTAGTGTTGAAAGATATAAGGAGTAATGTAATAAAGGGAATTGTTTCCTCGAGGTGAGAATCCACCAAGCTAATCCTGCAACTTGTGCAAAGAAATGTCCTAAGGATTTGTCTGTTTATAGCAGTAAAACAACATATCAAATTTATGAAAAAATATTCAAGGAAGCAGGCAGGTTCTATCTTAAGCATGCAAAAGAACTTGGCAACATCCACCATGTAGTTCTTTCGTCAGATTAATGAAGGATACAGAAGTAAAAGAGTCATGGAGTCTTCCTACGTGGTTATGGAAAGCCACTGGGGGCATCCAGGTTGAAGCGAAGTCCCTGAATAGATGCCTAGAGAGGCTTTTTGTGAAGGTATGAAAGGGAAGCCTATATTGTGATATAGCACTCAGGATGTAAGAAGGTCCACAGCTGTAGAATATCTCTCAAAGAAAGCTACAAACAAGGAATGGAACCAGCCCAAGACAGAGAAATATATTGTAGTCATGAAACTAGATAGGAAGATCTTTTTAAGCCACAATGTACATAAATTTAGGATTTGGGGTTTGTCTGGCTAGATTTGATCTTGATTTGTTCCAGTATTTCCTGTTTATGTTTCTTTTCCTCTTATTTTGGATGAGAATGTATATTCATGTCAGTGTACTTTGAAAGTAAACAATGCTTTGACTTTGATTTTATATGGTGTTACAATTAAGAAAATGTAATCTATTCTAAAAGATAAATATGATTGTAGATTTTTATGGAATTTTATCTCATCTTAAGCATGATTATGTCCTGGAAATTCATATACTTTATTTGCAGTTGTATATTGGATATTGGATACTATGCTAGGCATAACTATTGCTTTCCTTGGGAAATTAACATAATATAAGGAGATATGATTGTATGTCTTATTGACAAGAGGTACACTTATGATGGCTAGTCTTGGTTGTAACCCTGATAATATTAGGAATTCACTAAAACTCTGGGAATTTGTTGCACCTGTGAGGAATTTTTTTTCTTGATTTGATTATGTGAGATAGGAAGACCAACCCCAAATGTAGATCGTTTGTTCTGTTGTTGAAACAACTCTACAATATAAATTTCATTGATGTTAGTTTTTTAATAAAAGTGTGTAGCTAGGACTTAATTTTAGTAGTTTCAATCAAGATAGCTTTTATGATCTTACACTGTTTCTGTCTTTTATTACAGTGTTTTCTGAACACTGAGGTAGAGATTTGATGGTGACCTCCCTTGTAGGACTGAATGTTAGAAGGTCCCTCAGGCTTTGCATATTATCTGGCTGCAAGACTCTGTATTTGTTTCCATCTGCTGCATGAGGATACTTCTGTGATGGTGAATGAGCAAGATACAGATCTGTGAGTATAGCAAAATGTCAACAGGAGTCATTTAACTGCTATAATCCTTTAGTAGAATAGTAGTATTTGGTCTTTCTCTAGATCCCTGGCATTTCTAGTTTCAGGTTCTTGGCCATTCAAGCATTGTTGAGTATGGATTCCACTTAATGATATCTGTGATTGTATATGCTTGGCACAGGGAATGGCACTATTAGGAGATGTGGTCTTGGAGTA
The DNA here is from genome assembly GCF_000001635.26 of Mus musculus. NCBI lineage: Eukaryota > Metazoa > Chordata > Mammalia > Rodentia > Muridae > Mus > Mus musculus. Next base: position 43,680,258 of record NC_000087.7, read on the forward strand.
GGTGTGTCACTATAGGTGTGGGCTTAATACCTTCATCTTAGCTGTGAGGAAGTCAGTCTTCCACTAGCAGCCTTACAGATGAAGATGTAGAACTCTCAGCTGTGCCAACTCTATGCCTGCTTGGATGCTGCCATTTCCCACCTTGATGATAATGGACTGAACATCTGAACCTGTAAGCTAGCTCCAATTATATGTTGTCCTTTATAAGGCTTGCCTTGGTCATAGTGCCTGTTCACTGCAGTAAAACCCTAACTAAGACAGCATCTTTAGAGCCTCTTTGTCTAAGAAAGTTAACTTTGGGTATTTTGTTTGTTTGCTTTCCTATCATACAGGTTCTTTGTGTATATTATGTTTTCTGGTTTGGGGTTTTGATTAGATGGAGTATGTGAATGTGTGTTTCTGTATCTATATATTTTGTGTGTGTGTGTGTGTGTGTGTGTGTGTGTGTGTGTGTGTGTGTGTTTGTGTGCATTTGTTTATGTTCTTTGGTTGTTTTGTCCTATTCAGTTAGTTTGGTTTATTTCATTAGTAATCTTTAGATAAATATTTGTTTCCTAAAAAGTGACAGACAGTTGGAATCTGGATTAGAGGAGAAGTGGGAAGGAACCTGAAGGAGTAACTGTTAGGGGAAACTGTAATCAGAAAATACATCTCAAACATAGCTTCCCCTCCCTCCTCTTCTTGAAGTCCTTCCCAGGAGCTCACCTTCCCCAATGCATTCCTCCTCTCTTTCTCTTCAGAAAAGAAGAGACCTCCCATGGATATAATACTGCCTTGTCATATTAAATTACACACTAGGAACATCCTCTCCTATTAAAGCTAGAAGAGGCAGCTCAATCAGCTGAAAATGTCTCAAAGGCAGGCAACAGAGACAGGGAGAGACTGTTCTCACATTGTTAAGTGTTCCACATGAATCCCAAGCTACATAAATTTTACATATGTGCCAAGGGCCAAGGTCATTCTCATGAATGCTACCTTGTTGGCTCAGTGTCTGTGTGGCCCCAAGAACTCAGGTAAGTTGATTCTGTGAATTTTCTTGTGGTTTCCTTGATCTCCTTGACTCCAGTAAACCTTCTTCCTTTTTCATAGATTCCCTAAAGTCAAATGAAATTTTGGCTGTGGTTCTTGCATATGCCTCCATCAATTGCTAGTTGAAGTCTTTCTCATGACAGTTATGCTAGACTCCTATTTGCCAGTATAGCAGAACATTGTTAACAATATCAAGGATGTGCTCTATTTCTTGGCATATGTCTCAAGCTGGTTTAGTAATTGATTGACCATTCCCTCAATATTTGTTCTAACTTTACCCCTGCACATCTTGTAGGCAGGAGAAACTGTACGATGAATTTTTTATAGTAGGACTGGTATCCCATTCCCTCCATTGAAAATCTTGCCTGGCTACAGGAGATGGACATTTCAGGCTTCATATTACCCATTCCAAGGAGGGTTAGTTACTGTTACCCTCAATTCACTGTCTTAGATTCTGAAGAATTTCTATTTCTGTAGATTTCTAGCTCATTCCAGAGATGAATTCCCCAATCCAGTTGTCTCTTACAGTACTCCCTCCCTAAATTCTTTCCCCTCATGATCCTTCTGGTTTGCATCCAAACACCAACTCTTGTCTAGTGCTAGTCCCATGTCCAATGAAAATGCCTAGTCTATATTCCAATCTCAGTGAGATATCGTTATTGGCATCTTTGGATTACAACATGGTTATCCTTTATAATCAGTACCAACTTATATGTGAATATGTACAATGTTTGCCTATTTGTGTCTAGGTTACCTTACTCATGGTGATATTTTCTTGTGCCATCTATTTTTTGTACAAATTTCAAATTGTCTTTGTTTTTAATAGTTGTGAAGTATTCTACTGTGTAAGTGTACCACATTTTCTTTATTCTTTTTTTGATTGAGGGATATCTAGGTTGTTTCTAGATTCTGGATATTTTGAATAATGTCTCTATGAACATAATTGAGTAAGTACTCTTATGGTGGTAGGATGGAGTTTCCTTTTGGTATATACCTAGGAGTGTTATAGCTGTTTTTTTGTTTTTGTTTTTGTTTTTGTTTTGTTTTGTTTTTTTTGGTTATTTTTTGTTTTTTTTGGTTTTGTTTTGTTTTGTTTTGTTTTGTTTTTTGTTTTGTTTTTTTTTGTTGTTGTTGTTGTTTTTTTGTTTTTTTGATACAATTACTCCCAATTTTCTGAGACACCACCAAATTTATTTCCAAATTTGTTGTACAAGTTTACATTTGTACCAGCAATGAAGGAGTCTTCCATTACTTCCACAACCTCAACATAATGTGCTGTCCTTCCTTGACTTTTTTGATAACTTTGTTTTGGACGTCGATTTTGTTTGATATTAGAATGGCTACTCCAGCTTTTTTCTTCAGACCATTTGCTTCGAAAATTGTTTTCTAGCCTTTTACTCTGATGTGTTGTCTGTCTTTGTCCCTGAGGCAGAATGTGCTGTCATTTAAGTCTTAGATATTAGCCATTCTGATGTTTGTAAGATAAAATCTCAGAGTCATATCATTTTGCATTTACTATATGACTAAGGATAATGAACATTTCTTTAAGTGCTTCTCAGCCATTAGATTCCTCTATCAAGAATTCTTTGATTAGCACTGTTCCCCATTTTTAATGTATTATTTGCTTTGTTGATGTTTAATTTGTTGAGTTCTTTATATATTTTGGATATCAACATTCTGTCAGATATAGGGTTGGTTAAGCCATTCTGTAAGCTGATATATTGTTCTATTGGCAGTGCCCCATGCCTTACAAAATATTTTCAGTTTAATGAGGTTTCATTTATCAATTGTTGATCTTAGTGGCTGAACTACTAGAGTTCTGTTTAGGAAGTCATCTTCTGTGCCAAAGATTTCAAGGTTATTCTCCACTTCCTCTTTTATCAGATTTAGTATATCAGGGTTTCTTGATCAGATCGTTGATCCATTTGACTTGACTTTTGTGCAGGGTAATAGATATGGATCTACTTGTAGTATTCTACAAGCAGATATCCATTACTACCAGCATCATTTGTTGAAAATGTTTCATCTATTCCACTGTAGATTTTTGGCGTCTTGTTAAAATCAAGTGTTCATAGGTACGGATTCACTTTTGTGTCTTCACATCAATTTATTGATCAACCTATCTGTATTTATGCCAATACCATGCAGTCTTTATTGCTTCTTCTCTGTAATACAGCTTGAAACCGGGGGTAGGGAACTGGGGGAAGCCAACAGAAAGTTCTATATTCCAGGAAACAAGAGGATCACAGGACCCTACGGGGATGACATTAGGTGAAATCCCCAACAAAGGGGAGAGAGTACCTGTAGAAACCATATCTAGAGGTTAGGAATTGCGTCTGGTTGAAAGATGGGTCCCCTACCATTTTCAAAAATTTTGACCCAGAATTGTTCATGTTGAAAGGAAATACAGGGACAAAGAGTAGAGCATAGTCTGAAGGAAAAGCCATTCAGAGCCTGCCCCACATGGGGATATATCCCATATGCAGCCACTAAGCCCAGGCACTATTGATGATGCCAACAAATGCGTGCTGAGAGGAGCCTGATATAGATGTTTCCTGAGAGGCTTTGCCAAATCCTTACTGATACAGATGTGGATGCTTGCAGTCAACCATCAGAATGAGTTTTGGGACCCCAAAAAGAAGTTAGGGGAAGGACTGAAAGAGCTGAAGAGGTTTGCAATATCATAGGAAAAACAACAATATCAACCAACCAGACTCCTCAGAGCTCCCAGGATCTAAAGTTCCAAACAAATAAAACACATGGAGGGACCCATGGCTCCAGGTGCACATGTAGCAGAGGATGGCCTTATCTGGCGTCAATAGGAAGAGAGATTGTTTATAGGAAGTATACTGTTTATTTTCCGTTAATTTTGCATCATGTCACTTATGTATACTACTGTATCTGAATAGCAATAGTTTGACTTTTTCCTTTTCAATTTGTATATCTTTATCTTCTTCCTTTCCTTATTGTTGTTGCTAAAACCTTGGTTCGCCTAACTAGCATTCACTGCATGAATGCTGGCAAGTGACCCTGAATCCAAAAAAAAAAAATTGGGTTTATATACAGCATAGGAATTGTGTAAATATTTACAGAAAAGGTGACTAGAAGGTGTAATAGTACTGAAGTGGGAGGGCGGTAATGAGTGTCTGTTCAAGGACTAACTTTATGGCCAGTTTTATCTGTCTGTGAGCTGACATCTGCTTACCTTTTACTTTTTCCATGGTGTCCCTTGAGCTTGCTTTTTCTCTAAGGTCTCAAGGATAGGTACTTGAAGTTCTTTCCAGCAGGAGTTTTGGTTTTTGCAGACGCAGAGGCAGAGAGAATGTGTCCTCATTATGGGCCCTGTCATTGTAACTCTAGGGGAGGAAGAGGCAGCCCAGTCTGCTGCAGGAGGATGCTGCACAGAAACCACCTGTTTGCTATCTGCATAGCCGCAGGGGAAGGGGGAAGGGGGAAAGGAGGATGGGAGCCTCTGTCTATACAACACTGAAGTCTCTCTAGTATTAGTAATCCGAGGGTTACAACATTCTCCCCTCTTTTTGTTGACGCTAGAGGCCAATCTTGGACTCTTTATAGGCCTAAATCGTCTGTGCTAACTGGTTTGTACTGGGATCTCATCACCATCAGTTGAATAGTCCGTAATCTCTGCTTTATATACTGCAAAAGCTTTTTATTTATGCATGGCCAAAATGTGAGCAGCAACAAAAAAACTTATAAGGGACCCTGTAATTGTGGAAATGAGAGTAGTTAACCATGGGGAATTATCAAATAGGTAATGATGCCAGCTTTTGGAGTTTTCTTGTTCTCTTTGGTACCTCTCTATGCTTTCTCTAACCTTAACTAGTAATTCTTAGATGCCAGAGTGATTTACATAAAACCAACATTCTTTGAATACATCAACACACAAGCCTCCCAGATGCAGGAAGACAAAGTATAACCCTTGTCTGTTCTGTTCAACTACCTCAGCCAGGAAATCTACATTTCACTCTAGGTGTGCAATGGATTTTTCTAAGCATTGGCTGTCTTGATCTGTATTTAATTTAAGGCTGTATAGTTATTCTCTTACAATGTTAGGGCTGCTATCCCAGTGCCTGCACCAGGTAGCCCTGCTCCCAAAATTATAGCCAACGTTAGGGAAATAGTTTCTCTCTTCTGTCTTTTGAGGTCTCCCCCAACATGCCCTATTAGGTTCCTCAGCACTATTTCCTCTGAATAATAGGTTATGAATGGCACCAATTGGACTAGAATAGAGAACTCCGTTGCAGTAGGGGAATTGAGAACCTCTCCATGCACACACAGAGTCGATCCTGTTGAACAGGCCCACCATGCCTGTTCAGGGGAAATAACTCATTTGGAATGCACCATGGGGGTATTTTGGTTACACATATGTTGATGTGACAAGGGAACTTTTCCCAGCCAGGTCCCCTGTCCTGATATGGTCTACATGGTTAAGGTTCTTTTCTTGGGACCATATGCATGCAGTGTCTCTCTCAGACTCATTATATTTAGACATAAATCCAACATCTTCATAAAAAGGGTTTCTGGCATAATAACACAGCCAGCAGAAGATGGTTAACTCTGGTTGGGAACTGGTCAAAATTTGAAAGGTTTTTAGCATCATTTACCAGAGCAGATCTTCGGGGGCAGGGAGCCTTCTGGGGAGGACTGGGAGGTCAAAAAACACTGGTTTGAGAACAGACTGTGGCATAGGTTTTTCAGGGCAAGACCTCATTCTATAGGTTTAGTGTTTGCCAGAATTCGGTATGGTCCTACAGTCACATTCAGGGGGTTTACTATTGGTTTTATCAGGAGCCTAATTGTGAAAATGAGTTTGAGGTTTTTCCCCCCAATAATATAAAATCGGAGGCCCCAAGGTTTCCCAGTTTCCCAGCCCTTTTCCTGCTCTCCTAGGCTGGTGAACTTAAGTTGAACTTCAGATTCCCTCTCCTGTCAGGTGACTGTGATAAGATCTTCCTTTGATGCCTTCCATCCCGATGTTTCACAACCACAAAAAGCATAATAGAATTGTTCTGGTTCCCCATATGCCACAGTTCTCTTTTCCCCAGACATATAAAAAAGTCTCCCTAAGTCTACTTAGTGTATGAATGTTATAAAATCTGTTGGGTGTCAGGCCATGAGTTATCAGCCAGCAGGCACAGATCAAACGTTAATTATGGAAACCATGACATTCCAAGTGGCTTTTCTTTATTAGCCAGTTGGGCCCAGTAACCCATTTCAGGATTCTCAATTGTCCTAGTCAAGTCATAAGGCTGCTGCATCTTTTTGATCTCTGAATGGAGACATGGACTGGGAACAGCAGCACATGCAGTCAGTAAAAACAGCAATCTTAGGACCTAGTTAATTTTAACATGGAGGGATGAATAGAACTCCAGCTCTTTTAATATTATGAAAAGTGATCATTGCAGAAAACAAGAATGAACCAGTTTTGTGATACCTCAGTTCTAGGATTGTCATAGACTTATTAAAAAATGAAAATTTAGAACCAAATATGTGGAAACTAATGAAGTCAGGGGAAGGAGGGGTAGGGAGGATATTCCACATCTGGCCAGAGTTCCTCCTATGCTCTGGGCAGGCAGACTTGGGAGAACTGCTAACCTTCATGGCTTCTCTCCTGCCTTCCCATACCTGAATGTGTTTATTTTTTTCCTCCCCCTCCTGTCTCCCATCTAGTTCTCTGTCTCTCTCTCTCTGTCTCTCTGTCTCTCTGTCTCTCTCTCTCTGTCTCTCTCTCTCTCTCTCTCTCTCTCTCTCTCTCTCTCTCTCTCTCTCTCTCTTTCTCTCTCTCTGCCTCGTGTGATTTCTTTCTTCTCCCTTACAAGTGTGATTGAATCATTCTCACTTGGACCCTTCTTGTTGTTAAGTTTCTTGAGTTCTGTGGATTGTATTCTAGGAAATCTGTACTTCTTTGGCTAATAGCCTCTTATTACAGTTCATTTTACTTTGAGATTTTATTTGTAATCGAACAAGTAGAGTGTTACATTTATGATTAAATGATAAAATGTTGAATAGATTCACAAAAAGAAATCTTAGTAATTTACTGTTTATTTACTATTACCTGGAAGTTTTAATCATTATCATAGAGTATAAAATAAAATGTGAATGTGAGAAAGAAATTTAGAGAACGAATTGGAGGGTAAGGATGGAAGGTGTCGAAATTTGGGTTTTGTTGTTATGAAGAGACCACAGTAATTCCTATAAAGCAAAGAACTTTGCTGGGGCTGACTTACAGTTTCACTGGTTAATTTCATTAATGTCTTGCCGAGAATCATGGTAGTTTTCAGGAAGATCATTTGTTAGAGACAGAGATGAAGCCAAGAGCTCTAAATCTTCCTCCACAGGCAGCAAAAAGAGGCTGTCTACACACTGGCCAGACATGAGCATATATGATCTCAAAACCTGCCTCTAGTGACAGCCTTCCTTGATTGAGCAGCAGCGTAGAGCTGGCCCTAGATTTGGGGCTTTCTGATCAGCTGCCTGGTAGGCATGGGCATGGGAAACCGGGTCCTGCCTCTTGTGTGCTGTGCAGTGGTTTGGATAAAGAAGAGACCCCTTCCCTCTCTTTTGCCCTCACCACCATTGGCAGGAGAGCTGTCCCTGATGTGCTCATGAGCCCAGGAATAATGTCCCAATCACCTCTTGCAGCACTTGGGAGATTAGGCCATGCACCTCATCTGAGCAGCAGGGAGGAGCTGGCCCTGGCTTGGGGGGTTACTGGTGAGCATGCTCAGAGGGAGTGAGAACTAGAGACCTGGCTCCATCCCTTACCTGCTGTAGCATTGTAGAGTATGACCACTCTACCTTGTCTGGGCAGCACAGTAAATCTGGCTTTGATGGCAGGGGCACAAATGAGAGAGCACTGAGGGTATGGTAGCATGAAAGTTGTTTCTGCCCCTTGTTGGCTGCAACTTTGGAAAGGGAAGCCTGGGAAGGGCAGGAAAGCTCTCCCAGATGGTGGTAGTGTGGCAGAGCTGGTGGTCTGATTAGCCAGATCCCTCTCAGGCCCAGATCCTGGGCTTTGAATTGCCCCAACACAACATTGACCCCCATTGGTGAACTGCTGAAGTAGATTAAAATGGCCACCCTACAGATCCCATACTACAGGATCTCCATGACAAAGGGAAACCACAGGATATCTGAGAGGAGTTACAGTTATGCATTAGTACTGATAGTATAGTAGAAGGCAGAGACCTCTTAAGACTCATTAAAATTAACAATTTGGAAACAAAGAAGTGTAGATAAAAGGGCACACTGTGGGATATACACTGTGACATTACAAATTCCACAATGAGATTCTTATTCTGTTGGGGTGGTTGCAATGGTGGAAGCAGTATACAAGGTGATGGGGAGGTAAGTGGGACTGGGTGCATGACTTAAAACTCAGGAAGATCAAACAAAAAGTTTGAAAAAGAGTACCAACTTTTCAAACCATTATTCATTTCTATGTTAAAGGGAAAAAATCAAACATACTCAAGGGTATATAACTATCTTCATAATATAAAAAAAAATACTAAGTTTTCTGACATCTAGGTTTCTACCCTAAAAATTGAACTAATATCATGTAACCATGACATTTTGTGAGTTAACTGATATTTTATTTGGAAGAGTTATAGTAAGCTATATGTTTAGAAATAAGTTAGATACGTGCACACGTGTGTGCATGTGCATGTGTGTGCAGACACACACACACAAATACACACAAGCTTATACACATAATCCTGGATATATGGTATATAAATCATGATTTTTTTTTCTGTTCAGGAAATGAGCAACAAAACTGAATTTTTTAACATATTCTAATTTATTAATATTTTATTCTTCCTTCTCTTAAAAAATCTACGGTGCAGATACCTATATCCCAGCTAATAGTTTTCTTGTAAATATCTAAAACAATTCTTGCTGGTGTGGTAGTTAATACTCATAGCTACAGCCATACTTGGAAGACTAAGACATGAGGCCTTTGAGTTAAAAAAACAGCCTAAGGTAATTGTTGAGATTCTGTTTCAAGACAGTAAAATATGCACAAATACTTCATTACTTTATATTATAAATGTCAGCAAGATAAATATTTATGTTACTATTTTAATTTGTTTACATATGTGTGGTTCATAATAAGAATGTCAGTGTTCAAATACAATTTTCTTTACTGATTTTTATTTTGGGCGTTTCAGTTTGCATAAACATTTTCAGAGTAGCAGAAGCCTTATGAAACAAAGGCTTGAAACATCTGTTATTTCTCCTAAATTATACGTCCCTACTGAATATTCATAAAAGGAAGGAATATCTCAAGCTTAATTATTTAATCTTCAATTTTTGTTTTAGATTAATTTTATATATGCAGAAACATTGTCAGGATAGAGTTCTCATATACCATTTATCTATTTTGTCTTTAATACTAATACTTTAAATAACCATAGTACATTTTTGAAAGTAACATCACTACTATACTACTTGCTAAAGTAAAAAGTATAAAGAAATATGAAGAATGTCTTTATGCCAGGATACACCAAGAAAGTAAATCCATAGTCAGCTAAACTATACATAGACTAAACAAAACTAGATATAGACCTTTATGTTATGGGCAGTAGAGATGGTTCAAGTGGTGAAGTGTTTCCTGCCAACCCTGACAGCCTGAGTTTGACTCTTATGTCCTATATTGTAGAGAAATAAAAGTGACTTCTGATGTCATCTGACCTATACATGCACACCATGGCATTTCTTCACAGGCATGTGTGTGTTCACATACACACACACACACACACACACACACACACACACACACACACCATCTCCACCACCACCACAACCACCATACCAAGCCACACAACCGAGGGAGAGGGATGGAGGTAGTTATGAAGGAAAGGAGAGGGAGATACAGAGACAGAGACAGAAACAGACAGACAGAAACAGAGAAAGAGGAAGGCAGAGAATACTTTATTATCTCTCTTTAAAAAATATATTTAGTCTCGAAAGGTTTTCCCATCCCCTTTGTGGGAGTATTTTTGCTAATGCCATCATTCTAGAGTCCTGGGAAGCTCTTGCTTTCTTAGCATCTGGGACTTTCTGTTTTTTACCACCAGTTCCTCATCCCCCAGTTGCTATACACCCCTTTTCAATACCCTGACCCTCTGAACAACTCTCCTGTCTTCTCCCATACCTGATTCTTCTCCTCTTTTTCTGCTCCCCCTATTCTCTTCTTCACAATTCCCTCCTATCATCTACGTCCCTTGATTATTTTGTTCCCCGTTTTAATTAAGATGGAAGCATCCACACTTTGGTCTTACTTCCTCCTGAAGTTCATGTAGTTCCTGAGTTGTATCGTGGTTTTTCCACACTCTATGCCTAATGCTAGAGCGGTGAGGCAGGAGTGGGTAGGTGGTTGGGGATCACCCTCATAGAATCAGGGTGAAGGGAGATGGGGTATAGGGGTTGTAGATGGAAAACATGGAATGGAGATAACATTTGAAATGAAAATATGTAAAGTGTCCAATTTAAAAAAAAAGTATTTAGAAACAATGTGAATAAAGATGCCCCCCATAAGGTTAATATATTTGAATAAGTACTGAGTAACATTATTGAAAGAGTAAGCAGGTATGGCTTTGTTGGAATAAGTATGACCTTGTTGAAATGCGTATAACATTTTTGGAAGTATTGACACTGGGTACTATTTTGATATTTCAAAATGTCCATTACAAGACCAGAGTTTCTCTCTTCTTTCTACCTGAAGATTCTCTCGCTACTGCTCAATTAACATGTCTGTCTACATGTTACTGCACTCCCACCACAGTAAGAAAGAACTAAATCTCTAGAAACTGTAAGCAAGTCATGATTAAATGGTTTCACTTTACAATATTTTCCTGGTGATGGTATCTTGTATTAATAGAACACTTATTAAGCAATAGGATCTCACTACATAGCTCAAATTTCCTTGGAAAGTATGATTTTTCTGCATTAGCCTACTGAATACTGCAAATAAAAATTATGTCTTACCAATACCCGTTAATTTCCCCTATTGGAAAAGAGTAGCCTAAAGATCTAGTGTAGAAAATTATTTTCTCCACAAAAATTTCTATTTTGTTTAACAACTTCACTAACCATTACTATCTCTCATTTTAAATTCCATTTTAAAAATAATTTTGTAAATTCATTAGTAATGTCAAAACTATCTTCCATTCACTTTCCTATTCTGTTTATTTTCTTATTCTGTGTAATGCTTAAGACTAATATTCATGTATATTCTGATATGGTATAATTCAACATGTGAAGCAATAACCAAAGTGGAAAATGGTCCATGATCAAGCACTTACCTTTGCTAAACCTCTAATCATTAATAGATCCTTATGATATCTTGTTAAAATTCATAGCTATCATAAAGCTCTAAAACTAGAAGAATTTTATTATTTGTCTGTGTTCACAAAAGAGTATCTAAAGAGATGTCTTAGTAGTTAACTGAGATTGTTATTGAATCACAAGGACAGAGTTTGAATTTACAGCATCCATATAGTTCATACAGCAACAATTTGGGCAATGGGTGTAGAGATATGATTCAAATTTAGAAGGGGATATTAGCAAGACTATTGTTAGAGTTTGCTGGCTTCAAATATAGCCAAATCCTGGGATGTATAAATCCAGAGGAGACACCCCACCCCAACCTTCCTGGACTGCTTGGTTCATAACGCTTTCTCTTTGCACCCTCACAAAGTTCAAATACACTAACAGAAAGACACACACATAAAATGCATACATACATATATACATACAT